>NC_091211.1:3002346-3084846 GCF_040958095.1 Procambarus clarkii
TATTTAAAAAAAAAACAGTGCCGCCTGTTGCACGTAAGAGTAACTTATGCTATACTAAATATGTTTCGATTCCATTTCAATATTTCCAATTTCACTGATAAATTGAATTATCAGAGATTTCGATTTATTTTCATTTTGATTTATTTATTTTGTGTGACATTGCTTTGGAATTGAGCTTTGTTCTTTACGTACCGTTCATTTTGTGAGTATAGTATATATTTTTCATTTTTTCATTTCGTTTTTTAATTATTTTTCTTATATTTCAGTGATGGGAACATTAGATCATTTGATATTCCCAATTTTCTAATGGAAACATCAAATCATTTGGAAATGCATCGAAGTCTACATATTGGTACTATCGACTAAATAGTTCCTATTAGAACTTTTATTTTCTAAGGAAAGGCAATAATGTCGCCTTGTTAACCATGAACTATGAGTGAGTGTTGACCGTCACCAATAGCATTGGTAAAGTGTGGTACAGTTTTCCTGTCTATCTATATCAATTTCATACAATTTTCTTATTTATTATGCTAATTACAAGGTCAGATAATTGTGGTCTGCAGGAGATATGAGTGGAAGACGGGGTGGTCGGCAGAGCTGGGTACAAGCACTCGTATACCTCCTTCCACTCAAGCTAAGTCAGCTAAAGTAAATTATCAACATGTCTTCAGTTTAAGCATGGAATGTGTGACGTCATTAAATCATCTCTTTAATAGGGCCAGGGTTTGTGGGTTGTGGTGGTGGAGAGTTCCCAGGACGCTAACTGGTGACCATGGTGTAGAGACTTTGATGGTGGAGAGTTCCCAGGACGCTAACTGGTGACCATGGTGTAGAGACTTTGATGGTGGAGAGTTCCCAGGACGCTAACTGGTGACCATGGTGTAGAGACTTTGATGGTGGAGAGTTCCCAGGACGCTAACTGGTGACCATGGTGTAGAGACTTTGATGGTGGAGAGTTCCCAGGACGCTAACTGGTGACCATGGTGTGCAGTCTGTGATGGTGGAGAGTTCCCAGGACGCTAACTGGTGACCATGGTGTACAGACTTTGATGGTGGAGAGTTTCCAGGACGCTAACTGGTGACCATGGTGTAGAGACTGTGATGGTGGAGAGTTCCCAGGACGCTAACTGGTGACCATGGTGTAGAGACTGTGATGGTGGAGAGTTCCCAGGACGCTAACTGGTGACCATGGTGTACAGACTTTGATGGTGGAGAGTTCCCAGGACGCTAACTGGTGACCATGGTGTGCAGTCTGTGATGGTGGAGAGTTCCCAGGACGCTAACTGGTGACCATGGTGTACAGACTTTGATGGTGGAGAGTTCCCAGGACGCTAACTGGTGACTAAAATATGCGGACTGTGATGGTGGAGAATCCCCAGGTATTAACTGTTGACGAAAGTGAAAAAACACAGGGACGACTGTTTGTTAAAGACCGTCCTAAATATCTAGCAAAAGCAATGTTACCATAATCTATTTACTGAAAAAGAAATTTAAGGAAAAGTAAGGAAAAAGGAATAATTGGGTTGGACCTGGAGACCGCCAGGACTCCGGCAGTCGTTCCCACAACCTGGTCATGACTCTTCCTGGTTGTTAATACCCCATCTGTTATATTTCTCTCTCTCTCTCTCTCTCTCTCTCTCTCTCTCTCTCTCTCTCTCTCTCTCTCTCTCTCTCTCTCTCTCTCTCTCTCTCTCTCTCTCTCTCTCTCTCTCTCTCTCCCTCTCTCTCTCTCTCTCTCTCTCTCTCTCTCTCTCTCTCTCTTTTTTTTTTTTTTTTTTTTTTTTTTTTTTTAAACTAAGACTAGGATTCATAAGGGATGCCTAATAACATACCTAGTGAAACTGCAAGCAAGACCTGTTATCCTACCTCAGCTCATCTGAAGCCTTCACCTAGAAACTCATTTATTACATAAGAGTATACTTTGAAACTAACACATTGGGAACTATCATATATTTAACTTATGTAAGCTAAGTTGAAACCTACTCCTAGATGTCCATTTATTTCATGAGCCTGGAATTATTTGCTTTAGAAGGAATAGACTTTATTCATTAAAAAACATTAAGTAACAATCATAAAAGGAACAGGATGAGCTTGTAGCCAGCTGTGTGCCAGAGTCTTCATGTGAACAGTTGACCTGATCTCCCGTGTATCAATCTGTTGAGCGAACAAGTTCCAGATGCGAGTAAGTCTCGGAAGGAATGAACGCTGATGGAGTGATGTTCATGAGAATGGCACTTCCAGCATGAGACAGTTGAAGGTTGAGAGCCTAGTGTTACGAGTGGGAACTACTGGTACTCCACGGAGTTGGGCCAAGTGCGGAACTTTGAGGATGTTGGCCTTGTACATAACAGTAAGACCAACAACGTCCCGACGGTGTTGCAGGCTCTGATGTTCAGACCGTTCCCACCAGACTTGGTCAAGGCTAGAGATAAGCCTTCTAGCCCGTTTCTCCACTTTGTCCAACAGTCTGACGAAAGATGGGGGGCAGGCAATCCAGGAAAGGGTTGCATACTCAAGATGGGAGCGAACTTGAGCTTCATATAAGGTTTTGCATCCCTTGCTGTCAAGAAGATACGAGATGCGCCGTAGTGCCGTAAGTTCCCTGGCTGCCCTTTTAGCTAGGTTTAGCACATGGCTCTTCATTGTCATTGAAGAGTCGAACTTCATTCCCAAGATGTTAAATTCTTCTGTGAACTCTAGGGATTTGCCACCCATTTGCAGTTCTGTCCGATTCGCCATGTGCAGTCTAGTTATCATCATCGCTTGAGTCTTCTCAGCCGCAAATGTGACCTGCCATCTCCTACCCCAGGTAGAAATTGCTGAAAGTTTGTGATTAATGATTCTTGCAGCAGTTAGCATTTCCTCCTTTCTGTATGTAAAGGTTAGAGTACAGTCATCAGCATAGGCTTGAGCTTCAGGAATGAGATGAAGAAGATCGTTGAAATAAACATTCCACAGCAGAGGGCCAAGCACACTATCCTGTGGAATGCTGGCACGAATTGAGTGGCTATCGGATTCTGCTCCATTGAGGACCACCCTTAGAGTCCGTTCTTGAAGGTAGTCTTTTAATAACACTAAGATGGAGCCAGCAATGCCTAAAGCTTGAAGCTTCACTGCTAGTCCAGAGTGCTAGACCCGATCAAAGGCTCCTGCTATATCTAGAGCAACAACACAGCTGATCTTGGACTCATCCAGTGACTGATGCCACTTAGGGGGCCTCGTAGCCTGGTGGATAGCGCGCAGGATTCGTAATTCTGTGCCGCGGGTTCGATTCCCGCACGAGGCAGAAACAAATGGGTAAAAGTTTCTTTCACCCTGAATGCCCCTGTTACCTAGCAGTAAATAGGTACCTGGGAGTTAGTCAGCTGGCTTCCTGGGGGTGGAGGCCTGGTCGAGGACCGGGCCGCGGGGACACTAAAGCCCCGAAATCATCTCAAGATAACCTCAAGATAGAGGAGAGATTTAGCAAAAGATCAGCAGCAGATCGGCCTTTTCTAAAACCATGCTGTCGATCACAAATTAGCCGATGACGGTCAAAAAATTATGTAATTTGCTGAGCAATTAATGATTCTAGGATCTTGCCAGCAATGGAAAGAAGTGACACAGGTCTGTAGTTACCAACTACTGAGCGGCTCTTCTTTTTGTGCACTGGAACAACGTCTGCCTTCTTACATAAGGAGGGCCAAATTCCTTGAACTAGGCAGAGGTGGAAGAGGCACGTGAGAGGTGGAGCCAAGAGGTCAGCGCAGCAGCGTAGTAGTCTTGGACTGATCTTATCTGGCCCCACAGCTTTGCTTGTGTCTAGCGTGTTAAGGAGATGGAGAACTTCAGCCTGCTTTATAACCACTTCAGTCAACCTAGACACAGTGCATGTGGCAAGATGTGGAGGCTGACGTTCAGGATCAGGGACCTGCATCTTGGAAGCAAAGTGGTTTGCCAGTAAATCAGCCTTCTCCTGATTGCTGGTTGCCACAGTACCATCTTCACTGTTTAGAGGCGGGATTGTGTCCTCAGATGAGTACCCCTGCCGATCCTTCACCAGGGACCACCAGACCTTGGATCCAACCCTTCCAGATGCAAGTTTTCTTCGAGTTTCAGATTACCATCTGGATATAGCCCACTTTAGAACTTCTTTCATTATTCGAGAAGATTGTCTATGAATGTTTCTGTTATGAGCCGAGGGATGACGTTTAAATCTCCTCCAGGCCTTGTTTTTGGCTTCAGCTGCCATCCGGCAGCGATATCCAAACCAAGGCTGATCAGTAGGCTTGGTCACATACTGCCGGTGAGGGATATGCCTATACTGGAGGTCCAGTATATGACTGGTAAAAGCATTTACTTGGCTGTTCACGTCCACCTGGAGCAAGGCATTCCAATCAGTTTCTTCAAGCTCTGACCATAGGGCTGGCCAGTTCCCTCTGTCCCAAAGCCAGGTAGTGCGAACAGATTCTTCACCTCGATCTGTCGGGATAGCCAGTGTAGTAAAGACACCCTGATGGTCTGAAGAACCTACATATCCCAGAGTTCTGCAATTAACAATATTTGCAGGAAGGTCAGTTACGACAGGATCTAGGGACGAGCCTGTTATGTGGGTAGGAAAGCTCACAAAATTTTCAAGGTTAAAAACTGCTAAGAGTTCATCAAAATCCCTCTGTATAAGATACTGGTTGAGGTCACCTACAATTATTATGTGTTGACAGTTGTGCTGCATTAGCAGGGAGTCTAGGTTGTCCATCAGGAAGGTGATTGCACCCAGAAGCACCCTGCCATTGAGGTCTGTACATTGCACATAAGAGAATTGAGGTACCTGGATTTAAGCATACTTTGAAGAACATAATTTCAAGATGACCAGGAATGACCACATCAATGTGTTGTGCATACACAGATTTGCTGGTGCACACTGCAACACCCCCTCCTTGACCCTGCCTATCTCGGCGCAACCATGAGGTATAACCAGCAATTGTAGCAAAGTTCTCAGGGGTCCTGTCATCTAGAAATGTTTCTAGCACAACAACCACATCAGGACGATGAGTGTTCACAAAGCTGTGTGTGAGATCGCCAACATTGGTCATGAAGCCCCTGATGTTGGCAGACAATATGCTGATCGATTGACTCCTCATGTCTGCAAGTTGTTTGAGAATGCAGCTGTGTATGGTGGCAGACCTCGTAGCTGCTGTGCTGGTGGAGTGTAAATCTGCTGTGCTGAATAAGGCACAACGACACCTTCAGGGATTGGGTATGGATAGTAAGGGTGCTGACGAGTAAGAGTATGCACCAAGTCTGAGTATTTCTGAGATTGATCCGAGATAAGGTCTCTGAACATTTGTTCCTGTCTATCCAGGACCCTTTTGGTACGACAAGTGTCCTGTTGATGACCTGTTCGGTGGCAGTAATTACACCTGAGATCACTTCGACAGGTATCAGCTGTATGCCCCCTGCGATTGCATTTAGAGTAGGGGCTTACTTTAACGCTGGGAGGTTGACTGCCAGAGCTAAGCCGCTGATTCAGGTGATGAGACCAATGCTGAGTGTGTTGCTGGTGTTGTTGTTCAGGGCCTTGTTGAGGTTGGTGATGCAGTGCCTGGTTATGTTGTTGCTGAGGGTGTGGAGGCCGGTGTTGTTGCTGTTCAGGGCCTTGTTGAGGTTGGGAATGAAGTGCCTGGTTATGGTTATGTTGTAGCTGAGGGTGTGGAAACCGAGAACGCTGAGTAGGACGAATACTCTCTCTCTCTCTCTCTCTCTCTCTCTCTCTCTCTCTCTCTCTCTCTCTCTCTCTCTGTCCCTGTCTCTGTCTCTGTCTCTGTCTCTGTCTCTGTCTCTCTCTCTCTCTCTCTCTCTCTCTCTCTCTCTCTCTCTCTCTCTCTCTCTCTCTCTCTCTCTCTCTCTCTCTCTCTCTCTCTCTCTCTCTCTCTTCGTGATTCATGTGAGGATAGGGAGGATGAATATTCTAGCCTCTTTTTTCATACAGAAATATGGTTGCTTTCACAAGGAAATCGAGTGCAAGCTTTCAGAAATGAACTACAAATCATTCTTGTGCATCAAAAACATGCCCTTTGAGAAAACTTGAGAACCTTCTTTTGGTTGCACATCTTACATATTTAACTGACATCTTTGGGCAGGTGAATTATTTTTACAGGGAATTGCAAGGTACACACATCATTGTCATTTTAGCAAAATAAAATATATCAACATTTAGATTAAAACTTCTGTGCTGGAGCCAGAAAGTGGAACAACACAAAATTGCCGCTTTTCCGTTAGCAGTTTCTGGAAGATTGTGAAGATCTCAGTCTCGGTGACATCAACGAGTCAGGTACAAGGCATCTCATCACACACACAAAAAACTTCATTTACCTAATTAAATTTTAAGTATTGCCCGAAATCATTTGAGTATTATTTGCTTGAATAAGTTTACAACTCCTGTACCTTTTGATTTGCCTCCATGTTATAATATTATGAATAAAATATTGTTGTTATTATTATTGTTATTATTATTATTATTATTATTATTATTATTATTATTATTATTATTATTATTACTAGCAGTACCCAGCCACACGTTGCTGTGGCTCAGCAACGGTTGCTGCCGAGCCACAGCAACCATCCTTGTCCCTTTGTCCTCCCCACCATTCTCCATTCCCCCATCCCCTCGTCCCCCACCATTCTCCATTCCCCCATCCCCTCGACCCCACCGAACCAAACTCCCCTATATCCTCGTCCTTCCCCACCATTACCCCTACCTTGTCCCCTCGTCATCCCTACAATTCCCCACTCCCTCTTCCGATGCCTTCCCAAATGGTATGATGTTTCCATCAGAAAATTGGGAACATCAAGTGATCTCATATTCCCATCACTGAAATATAAGAAAAACAGTTAAAAAATGAAATGAAAATATGAACAAAATTAAAAATGCAGTATACTCACGAAATGAACGGTTTTGTAAAGAGCACAGCTCAATTCGAATGCAATTCACACAAAATATTTAAATCAAAATGAAAATATATCAAAATCTATGAAAATTCAATTTACCAATGCAATCAGAAACATTGAAATAGAATTATAACATATCTAGTATAGCATGTGTGTTGCTCTTACATGCAACAGATGGCGCTGTTTTTCAAGAAAAGCATAGTTTTACCTGTCACAGGTGTGGCATCTATACTTATATTTAATGGGCGCATCCGATCCCACGATCGTCGTCGCCCCTAAATCAACACAACAACATACTTATATTTACGAAATGAAACATTGAAATGGAATTCGTAACATATTTGGTATAACGTGCATGTTGCTATTATGTGCAACAGATGGCGCTGTTTTTCAAAAACGCATGTTTTTAACTGTCACAGGTTTGGCATCTATATAGTAGGTATAAAAAAAAGACACCTATTCGAATGCAACCTTGTGTCAAAATTTGAAAGGTGTTGGCTAAGAACTTTTGGAGATTACAACGTGTGTTGCCCTTACGTCCAACAGATGGTGCTGTTTTTCAAAAAAGCGTTTTTTCCTGTCACAGGTGAGGCATGTATATAGTAGATATATAAAAAGACGCGCCTATTCGAATGCAAAGTTGTGTCAAAATTTCAAAGCAAATGGTGAACAGGTTTTGAAGTTTTCTCTCACCTGAAAAACACAGTTTCTGAAAAACACAGTTTTTCAGAAAAGCATGTTTTTTTTACCGGCACAGATGTGACATCTATATAATATGTATATAAAAACCTGCCCGGATGCGAATGGAGCGTTGTGTGAAAATTTCAAAGAAATCGGTTAAGAACTTTCGGAGATTAGCGATTTGAACAAACGAACATTTCCATTTTTATTTATATAGATTATTATTATTATTATTATTATTGCACAGGCGTCTCATCAAATTAATATAGTAGACTGTAGTATAGTAGACTGTAGGTAGAATAGTATAGTAGTAGACTTACAGGTAGAATAACTTCTTACGCATGTGTGGCTCATGAATGAATTATCAAAATTACTATTAGAAAAAACAGAAGGTTATTACAAGTAAATTCGGTTTAATAATGACATTTTTTTTTGTTTTATTTTTACATGCAAGCATGCTTATAAGTACAATAAAAGTAAACAATAACAACATAGAACAGACCAAAATAACAAAGCACAAACGTGCAAAAACATAAAGGAACAAATGTACTAAACACAAAAACGCAGACCGGAAGGGCCAACTACAAAACAACAATAATTACAAACAAAATACAACAAGCAAGTTAAAACACAGCGGAATACAATACAGAAATAACACACCAAACACATGAAATATTCAGAAAAAGGCTACCAGCACTGCAAACACACACGGAGAGGCACCATCACAAAACGAAAATAATAATAATAGTAATAATAATAATAAAAATAACAACAAGAAAGGAAAACAAATATACAACAAACAGAAAGAAAAGCACAATGGCAAAATACGACAAAAAGCATAAACCCAGACCGGGTCACGCCAACAGCCTGAAGGGCACTCAACACTACACAAACAAGCGCACAAACAGTATCATAAAAACATAGAACCACAAAGCATAACATAAGAACACGACATCCACAACCAGACACACACACACCAACCAAACCCTGGACCGCACAGGAACCGGACACACACACACACACAAGCCACACAAACCCACAACCACAAACCGGAGCACGCAGGAACCGGGAAACAAACCCGCCCCACTCACACACACATACCCGTCCCACACCCCACAACCATGCACACAAATGGAAACAACCCACAATATACAAAGGAATCATGAGCGAGTAATACATTTCTCAGAGATAGGAATATATTTCTCAGGGAACGAATCCCAAGGATACCTTCGCTTATAGGCCTCCCAAATCAAATACTCTATGTCGGTGGGGGGACGATCCCCCTGCCGCCGTGGGCCCTGCATAAACTCGGGAACCTCCAGATCAGGCGGAAACGGGCACTCCTTAAGCTCACCGACGCAAGTCGCATAACGAGGCTGGGGAGCGCAAGCCACGTCCTTCAAGGTAGCAGACGACACCGATGAAGCGTACGAGGGCTGCCGAGACGGCCGCGTCGCCGTACGCACAGGAGCAGGGGACAATCGACGAGATGGCAACTCCACCGAGACCGCAGCAGACACTGAAGAGACGGCCGGAGACGGAATAGGCGTCGAGACGCAGTCGATGAAACGGGGACCGAGGAAGGGGTTACAGAACCTCCAGAGCGAGCCGTCTTTTTCAACAGCATCACCAAGCCACCCCGCTCACCGCGAACCTCAGCAAGTGGAACCACCCCCATGAAGAACCGGAGCCATCCGAGGCAGGCGACGCACCCGAAGCAAGAACCGCAGACACCATATCTGAAGTGGAGGCCGTCTGAAGAACCCCAGGGACACTAGTCGGAGCAGGACGATCACCCTGCGACGACACAACCTCTTGAGGAGAGGCGACAACAACAGGGGGCGCACCAGGCGGCGCAACAGGCGACACAGGGTGCACATCCGCGGCTGAAAAGACGTCTACATCCACCGAATCCTCCTCCACAGGAAGCGGCGGAAAATTCTCCTCACTGAAGAGGTTCACGGGTGCAACGTCAAGTGCAGAACAGTCAGCAGTCTGATGGCCCAAGAGGCCACAATGAAAACACGTCCGAGGCTGATGGGCGTAAAACACCCGAACGTTGTAACCCAGAAGACGCACAGAGGACGGAATATCTTTCCGGAGCCTCATGCCCAGGGTGCGAATGTTAGTCCTCACACCCTTAAGTGGACTGGAAGACACCACGTTCACCTGCACACTAACCACTGTGCCAAACCGGCCGAAGTCCCGCCGTAGCAGACCCTCCAGAAACTCCAATGGAGCCCCATGCACACTGACGTAAGTGAGGGCACCACTCTGATCAGAGAGTGACACAGTGCCCTCACCATCCGGCAGGGGTAATGTCCGCCCCTCGTATCTACGGAGAAAGTCGCGATACGCCAATTCCTCTGTGAACTTCAATATCGCTCGACGTGCCGTCACCAGCTCGACTCCATAAATGTTTATCACAGGGATATGAAGCAACTCACACACCAGCGCTATCTCTGGGTACCCAGCCCGGCCGGAAAATTCGAAGCCCACAGACTGAGCCCGCAGTACAGGTGGCCACTTCACGTCAGCACAGGCAGGTAGAGACACACCCGCCCCCAACCGGCCAAATTGGTAAACAACACCAACAGCCGGAGCGCCGAGGCAACACGTCTGTCCCCTACCGAAGCTAGGGCCAGACTCACTCATTTAATAATGACATGGATATCATTTCCATATATATCCTTAAAGGGATAACAATCCAACGAGATGCTTGCTGGCTCGGGTCTCTCTCCTCACCATGTGGGACTTGTAAACACAACGTGAGCTAGAGGCTACGTGGTTAACTTATAGTTAAACAAAAATGATTTTGGTAATACTGTAGCCACGCCAGCCAACTAAATTCAAATGTAATCTAGTAAAACTATCCCTTCACCCAGACAATTCCAGTGAAGTAGTGGGGAAACTTATATATAACCAGAGGTGCGTCCAAAGACAAGAATTTCGAGTTTACGATCCACTATCGAAAATTATTTACTTGCGGAGTTGGGTTTAAGCACTCTCTTACCTCCGTCAAATCAAGTCAGTTAAAACAAATTTCCAAGATGTCCTCACCTTAAGCACGGAATGTGTGATGTCATTAATTCATCTCTTCAAAAAGGTTCACAGCTTGTGTTAGTGGAGCTTTTCCAGGGCGCAAACTTGTGACCAAGTTGTAGAGACTGTGATGCTGACAGTTAATCAAGGTGTATAGACTGTTATGCAGGAACAGTTTCCTGCACGTTAACTGACGACCATGTTGTACAAACTATGTTGCGGGAGAGTTCCGGGGCGACAACTAGTGACCATGTTATACAAACTGTAATGCAGGACAGTTCCAATGCGACAAATGGTGTTTCAAACTGTGACGCAGGAGAGCTCCCAAGACGCAAACTGGTGACAAAGGTGTACAGTCTGTAATGTAGCAGAGTTCCCAAGTAATAACTGGTTACAAAGGTGTACAGTCTGTTATTCAGGACAGTCCCCAGGTGATAACTGGTAGCAAAGGTGTACACAGTCTGTACACCTTGGTCATCAGCTAACGTCGTGGGAACTGTCCACCATCACAGTCTGTACACTTTGGTAAGCGGTTAGCAGCATGGGAACTCTCCAATACCAAAGACTGTACTCCATGATCACCTGTTAGAATAAAGAGAACTCTCCACCATGCCTGTCTGTGAACCATGGTCACCAGTTAGCGTCTTGTTAACTCTCCACCATGACAGACTCTCCACCATGGTCTCCAGTTAGCATCAAGGGAACTCTTCACCATCACAGTCTGAACACCTTCCTCACTAGTTAGCGTTCTTGGGAACTCAACACCTTCACAACCAGAACAACATGGTCACCAGTTAGCATCAAGGGAACTCTCCACCATCACAGTCTGAACACCATGTTCACAGGTAGTGTCCTGGGAACTCTTCACCATCAGAGTCTGTTCACCATATTCACCAGTTAGCGTTCTGGGAGCTCCCGCCGTTCTGTGCGTAAGCTTGAAAGATGTGTGGTATTTAGTTGAATTAGGTTAAGTTCAAGGAGGTATACGAATGTTTTTACCCAGCTCTGCTGACCAGACTGTCTGCCACTGTCAATATCTGCAGACAGAAATTGTCTACCCTCATTATTAGTCAAGTAAATAGGACTCTTTTTTGTAATTGTATCACTCATAAATGCGGCCACTGGTGTCGGTCAACACACACTGTTAGTTTGTGGATTACATCACAATGATACAACAACCTGTACTTACCTGTTTTGGGGGTTTGCCTCATTCGTAATCACTCAACCCTTACTCTAAATGAAGATTCAATTAAATTGACAAAAAATCTCTATTTAATATTTTTGAGGAGTGGAAAGGAAACTTGGCTTCATGGCTTGGGACGTGTTTCTGGTTATATATAAACTTCTCCACTTCTCCAGTATAAGTGTTTGGGAGGGAAGGGATAGCTTTATTGGTTTACATAGTTCAGTTGTTTGGCGTGGATGCAGTATTAATTACCAAAGTCATTTGGGTTTAACTAAGTTAACCACGCAGCCTCCAGTTCACATTGTGTTGAAAAGTCCCACATGATGAGGAGAGAGACCCGACCCAGTTAGCATCTCGTTGGCTCCTTATTCAGTTAAAGGTTTACTAGGTAATTTTATATATTTATATTTATATATATATATATATATATATATATATATATATATATATATATATATATATATATATATATATATATATATATATATATATATATATATATAAGATATATATATATATAGACATATATATATATATTGGTGTATACTGGCAGCAGGTTTTCTTTCAAACATGTTTCATTGAATATGACCGCATATTCTGTATTTATTATTTTCTGGTTTAGGGCTTCTATCCCTCTAACTATTTTCTTAGCATCAGGGCTTAAATGGAATAGGAGTTCTCCAAAACTCATTTTCGTACTTTTAAGGTGAAGAAAAGAAGTGATTTACTATAGAGTGTATTACACTTATTTGTATAATTTGCACGACGTTTCGAACCTCCATGGTTCATTCTCAAGTGAACAGATCTTACAATACTAGTTGATTTTATACCCGCATTAGGTCAGGTGATAATACAATGAAGGTGAAAAACATGGGGGGATACATAAGGGATAAACATAGGGGCTGCAGAAGGCGTATTGGCCCATACGAGGCATCTCCTATCTAAACACAAAGATTAATCAAGTGTAATTGGCCTGTTATGTTGGCCATTGTCTTCTGTGTTGGCATCGATATGTTCTTGTCTTGTCCTTACTCTCATGGTGGGTAGAGTAAATAGTTCCGTGATTTGGGTGTTCATGGTAGGTCGCTCTATTCTTATGTGAATTGCCTCAAGAATTTGTAATCTTCTTGAATCTTGGGTTTTGTCTATTATGCAAGTATTCTTGTTCAACATTTCTCTTGTTAGAGTAATGTCATGGGCTTGTCTCATGTGATTCCTAGGGGCACCAGATTGAAGATGGCATGTCAAACGCCTCGTCAGCTTGGTCGACGTCATACCTATGTACTTACATTGAAGGTTACATCCTTCGTGGGGGCAAGTGTACATGTATACAACGCTTGACTGCTGTAGAGGGTTCTCCGTCGGCTTCGGGCTGTTTTTGATAAGGAGTTCGGAAGTCTTCTTGGTTTTGTAGAATATTATCAGGTTTATGTTTTGGTTAGGAGTAGTGCTTTTTACTCCTTTACGGATTATTTCTTTCATTATTCTTTCCTCTTTTATATGTTCACTGTGCATGGTTGATTTGTAATATAATTTTATTGGGGGTGTTGTGGTTTCTGTTCTAGGTTCTGAATTATACCAACGGTCCAAGTGTCTTCTTATAGCAGCGTTTATTTCCGCGTTGCTATATCCGTTGTTCACCAATACCTGAGTTACTCTTTCAAACTCTCTACTCACGTTGCTCCATTCAGAGCAGTGGGTAAGCGCTCGACGAATATAAGCATTGAGAACACTGGCTTTGTATCTTTGGGGGCACTCACTTCTACCGTTCAGGCATAATCCTATGTTGGTGGGCTTGGTATATACGTTGGTGCTTAAAGAGGTTCCTGTTTTTGTTATTAGTACATCCAAGAATGGCAGACTGTTATTTTCACTATTTTCATGTGTAAATCGGAGTACTGACTCTCTCTCTAGGTGTCTTTTTAGGTCAATTAGTTCATCTGAGTCTTTTACTATTACGAATATGTCATCTACATAACGGCAGTATACAGTTGGTTTTTGTCTGCTACTGAAGACCCTATCTTCGATGGTTCCCATATAAAAATTAGCAAATAAAACTCCTAAGGGGGAGCCCATTGCTACTCCGTCTATTTGTAAATACATGTCTCCTTGTGGACTGATGAAAGGGGCTTCCTTTGTACATGCTTCGAGTACAAACTCCTATTCCATTTAAGCCCTGATGCTAAGAAAATAGTTAGAGGGATAGAAGCCCTAAACCAGAAAATAATAAATACAGAATATGCGGTCATATTCAATGAAACATATATATATATATATATATATATATATATATATATATATATATATATATATATATATATATATATATATATATATATATATATATATGACAATGTCAGACCACGGAGGAAAAATGAAACAGGAAATTTCCTTAAGTACTTTCGTATATTAAATACATCTTCAGAAGGTTCACCTTCTGAAGATGTATTTAATATACGAAAGTACTTAAGGAAATTTCCTGTTTCATTTTTCCTCCGTGGTCTGACATTGTCACATTCTTAATCACGTGTTTATTTTCGTGATATACACACACACACACATATATATATATACACACATATATATATATATATATATATATATATATATATATATATATATATATATATATATATATATATATATATATATATATATATATATGACAATGTCAGACCACGGAGGAAAAATGAAACAGGAAATTTCCTTAAGTACTTTCGTATATTAAATACATCTTCAGAAGGTCATTTTACAGATCGAGTGATGGGTATAAATAGGCAGGAGAGAGTGGTGAAGTAAGGTGAGGTACAATACTTGGACAACGCAGAAGGCCCATTGGCCCATCAGATGCACCCAATTAGTCCATCCGATGTAGCCCAATGGCCCATCTGATACAGCAGACATACAAGCATAATACATAGGTAATTATAACATAAAGAGGTAAATATATACAATAAATTAGTGAGACAAATGTTTTTCAATGATTCTACTTAAATCGCCCCTTAGCAGATCTATTAGAAATGGATCTAAGTTATATAGACCACTGCTAATATTCAAATTACTTTCTTTGGTGATCTGTATCAAAGCGGATTCAATTATGTTTCTGTTATAGGTGCTTTTACAATTTGTTATTGAAGACGCACTCTCCCAATCAATTTGGTGAGCGTTTTCTGACAAATGCACAAACAAAGCATTAGATAATTGGCCATGTTTTACAGAGTATTTATGTTGCGATATTCTACATTTTAAATCTTTAGATGTTTGCCCGACATAGAACTTATTACATTCCTTACAAGGTATTTTATAAATGACGCAATTATCACTACGAGGGCTGTTCCTTACTAATAGCTTACCAACAGTGTTTTCGTAGCTAAACATTACATCTATATTAAAAAGTTTCAAGGCCTTGACAATATTCTCAAACCCAGAGAAATATGGTAAACATAACACATTCTTTGGGCGAGTCCTTTCACTGCATACATTATTATAATATGTACGACGAGCTTTGTTACGACAAACTTCCAAAAAATTCAGTGGGTAACAAAGCTTAAGACCAATCGAATCAATATTCTTAAATTCTTCATCTAAGAATTCTGGACTCACAACTCGAAGAGCTCTTAGATACATTGAAGAAAAAATTGACTTTTTTACATTGTATTTATGCCCTGAAAAATAATGAACATAAGATAAATTGTTCGTAGGTTTTCTGTAAACACTAAACTTTAATGAAGAGTTTTCCCTATGAATAAGCACATCTAGGAATGGCAAACATTTATCAATTTCAGTCTCCATAGTAAATTTTATGGAGGTGACTTGGTCATTAAGTTTGGCTACAAATTCGTCTGTGTTTACAACATGTTGTTTACAACAACTTTATGTAAACACAGACGAATTTGTAGCCAAACTTAATGACCAAGTCACCTCCATAAAATTTACTATGGAGACTGAAATTGATAAATGTTTGCCATTCCTAGATGTGCTTATTCATAGGGAAAACTCTTCATTAAAGTTTAGTGTTTACAGAAAACCTACGAACAATTTATCTTATGTTCATTATTTTTCAGGGCATAAATACAATGTAAAAAAGTCAATTTTTTCTTCAATGTATCTAAGAGCTCTTCGAGTTGTGAGTCCAGAATTCTTAGATGAAGAATTTAAGAATATTGATTCGATTGGTCTTAAGCTTTGTTACCCACTGAATTTTTTGGAAGTTTGTCGTAACAAAGCTCGTCGTACATATTATAATAATGTATGCAGTGAAAGGACTCGCCCAAAGAATGTGTTATGTTTACCATATTTCTCTGGGTTTGAGAATATTGTCAAGGCCTTGAAACTTTTTAATATAGATGTAATGTTTAGCTACGAAAACACTGTTGGTAAGCTATTAGTAAGGAACAGCCCTCGTAGTGATAATTGCGTCATTTATAAAATACCTTGTAAGGAATGTAATAAGTTCTATGTCGGGCAAACATCTAAAGATTTAAAATGTAGAATATCGCAACATAAATACTCTGTAAAACATGGCCAATTATCTAATGCTTTGTTTGTGCATTTGTCAGAAAACGCTCACCAAATTGATTGGGAGAGTGCGTCTTCAATAACAAATTGTAAAAGCACCTATAACAGAAACATAATTGAATCCGCTTTGATACAGATCACCAAAGAAAGTAATTTGAATATTAGCAGTGGTCTATATAACTTAGATCCATTTCTAATAGATCAGCTAAAGGGCGATTTAAGTAGAATCATTGAAAAACATTTGTCTCACTAATTTATTGTATATATTTACCTCTTTATGTTATAATTACCTATGTATTATGCTTGTATGTCTGCTGTATCAGATGGGCCATTGGGCTACATCGGATGGACTAATTGGGTGCATCTGATGGGCCAATGGGCCTTCTGCGTTGTCCAAGTATTGTACCTCACCTTACTTCACCACTCTCTCCTGCCTATTTATACCCATCACTCGATCTGTAAAATGACCTTCTGAAGATGTATTTAATATACGAAAGTACTTAAGGAAATTTCCTGTTTCATTTTTCCTCCGTGGTCTGACATTGTCACATTCTTAATCACGTGTTTATTTTCGTGATATACACACATATATATATATATATATATATATATATATATATATATATATATATATATATATATATATATATATATATATATATATATATATATATATATATATATAACCATCCACGTTTTCTAATGGATAGAATTAATTTAAGATCTTCTTAAGTATGATAACTTTCACGTGGAAGTATTCTGATTCGAGTGTGAGCTCTCATAACTGAACCAGAAATCTTTCTGGTGGAGCAAAGGCATCAACTTGCAGACAAGTTGAGAACCTCCACTGGGGGGAGAGAATGCCAGAACCTCCACTTGGCTTGCACATCTTGCATACTTACCTCACATCTTTGGCCAGGGGAATTCATTGAATACGGAACTGTAAGGGAAAAACATCATTGTAATTTAGCAAGAGAAACGATTTAAACATTTGGATCCAAACTCTGTACTGGAACCAGAAAGAAAAACAAAAGACGATAGCCGCCTTTCCGATTTTCGTAGATTGTGAAAATCTCAGCTTTTGTGACGTCGAAGAATCAATTACAAGGCATCTCACCAAACTCAAATACCGGTTCTCTAATTACTTTCATGAACATGGTTCACAAAGTGTCAGTTGGGCTGTACATACCTTCAACTGTCAACTTGCTGAACTGCCGACATTTTTAATCTGGCGAGAACAGTGAAGATCGCGAGGCGTTTAGGATCTCTTATCTTCTTGACTGTGAAAAACTGCAAAAACTTTTAAAATTGCACAAGTTAAAGTTACAGGAGCACAGCTGCCTTTTGCGACAACCTACCTTTGTGAAAAAAAGGATTTTCGATTCTTGTGAACTTCAAGACAAAAAACAGAAATGGGTTGAACCTCAAAGACTGCATCCAAGTTTCTCTGAAACAAAACAGCCCAGATATCGACGTTGTTTCATCAAAAATGAAACAGCGCCATTTCTCCTAACCCTGAAGTGGAGAAGTTTTGGATGAAATGCTTCAGTTCTTCAATTCTCTTCATTCATTTTTTATGTGTGATTTTCTTATTACAGCATTGCAGTACTCGGCCACGCATTGCTATGGCTCAGCATGTGTGTTGCTGAGTCACAGCCACCTTCCTTGGCCCCCAGTCCTCCCCACCATTCCCCCCTCACCCATCTTCTCAGCCTCCCAACCATTCCCCAATCCACCGTCCTTTCGTCCTTCTTACCATTCCCTACTCCAACATCCCCTCTTCCTTCCCACCATGCCCACATCCTTTCCCTTTGTCCTCCCCACCATTTCCCCATCCCCTCGTCCCCCACCATCCCTAACTACCTCGTCCCCACCATCCCAAACTACCCCGTCCCCTCGTCCTTCCCCACCCTTACCCCCTCCCTAGTCCCCTCATCCTTCCCACCATCTCTCACTTCTGTCTCCTCGTCAACCCCACCATTCCCCACTCCATCGTCTGATGCCTTCCCAAATGGTCTGATGTTCCCATCAGAAAATCGGGAACATCAAGTGATCTGATGTTCCCGTCATTGAAATATAAGAAAAACAGTTAAAAGATTAAATGAAAATATGAAAAAAATAAAATTTAAAAAATAAACGAATTGAACGGTATGATAAACAACACAGCTCAATTCGAACGCAATTCACACAAAATAATTAAATCAAAATGAAAATAAATCAAAATCTATGAAAATTCAGTTTATCAATGTAATCAGAAACATTGAAATGGAATTGTAACATAGTTAGTATAGCATGTGTTGCACTTACATGCAACAGATGGCGCTGTTTTTCAAAAAAGCATAGGGTTGTTGATTTGTGGAACCAATTGCCGGGTAACGTGGTGGAGGTGGGGTCCCTCGATTGTTTGAAGTGTGGGTTGGAGATGTATATGAGTGGTATCGGGTGGTTATAAATAGGAGCTGCCTCGTATGGGCCAATAGGCCTTCTGCAGTTACCTTTGTTCTTATGTTCTTATGTTATGTTCATAGTTTTGCCTTTCACAGGTGTGGCATCTACACTTATTCTTACGAAATGAACGGTATGGTAAATAACACAGCTCAATTCCAACACAATGTCACATTATAATTCAATACAAAATAAAATAAATAAAAATCTATGAAAATAAAATATATCAATGCAATCGGAAACACTGAAATGGAATTCGTGACATATTTAGTATATTGTGAATGTTGCTATTATGTGCAACAGATGGCGCTGTTTTTCAAAAAAACATGTTTTTACCTGTCACAGGGGTGGCATCTATATAGTAGGTATATAAAAAGACTCGCCAATTCGAATGCAACGTTGTGTCAAAATTTCAAAGCAATTGGTGAAGAACTTTCGGAGATTACAGCGTGTGTTCCTCTTACGCCCAACAGATGGCGCTGTTTTTTTTAATGTTTTATTCCTGTCACAGGTGAGGCATGTATATAGTAGATATTTAAAAAGACACATCTATTTGTATGCAACGTTGTGTCAAAATTTCAAAGCAATCGGTAGAGAGGATTTGAAGATTTCCCTCACATGAAAAACACATGAAAAACTAATTTTTTCAGAAAAAATTACAGAAAAAGCAATTTTTTTAACCGTCACAGACGTGACATCTATGTAGTATGTGTATAAAAACCTGCTCGGATGCGATTTGAACGTTGTGTGAAAATTTCAGAGCAATCGGTGAAGAACTTTCGGAGATTAGCGGTTATGCACAAACTAACGTTTCCATTTTTATTTATATAGATATGAGGTTCTTGAAGTGTTTTTATCAATTATTCACCTTCAGAGAAGGTGAATATTTGATAAAAGTCAACATTTGTCATTTATGTCCGCAGTCCCCGTGGCACAGTGACACATGTCCGTCGCTACGCAAGCACTTTGGCCTGGATTGCCTGGATGTCAATCCTTAAATGTAGCCTCTCTTCACCCAGCAGTGAATTTGTACCTGGTTTTAAACGATATGGCAGGTCTTATTCCGGAGATAATTTGGACTAAATACCTGACCGCAACGCTATGTGTGCTAGTGACTTTACAAGAATATAAGAACTCTGGTATATATTAAAAACTAAAACATAAAACAACAGTCAAATTAAAACCAAAAGCATTACCTTGTTTTTGTTTACAATCAAGTCTGGTGGCAATTTAATTTTAACTACAAAAAAATTCATAATTCATTGTATCAGGGGACAGGCAGCCAGTTTATACGTTGTGTCGGGGGACAGGCAGCCAGTTTATTCATTGTGAAGGAGGACAGGCAGCCAGTTTATACATTGTGTTGGGGGACAGTCAGCCAGTTTATACATTGTGTCGGGGGGAAAGGCAGTCAGTTTATACATACAGTACATGTTAGGCTAATATCCCAACCCGTTCTCACACAAGACAGCACATATATGACTTAATGCTTAAAGTCAATATGTTGAATATGAATTAGTAAATATGTGATATATTCCCAGTTACTTTTTTTACCAAGGCCCAAACTCTTCCTCACGTACCAATTTACGTGTCACAGTACCCGTCCGTCAACATAGATAGCAGAATATTCGTGATTGGTTCAATTATAAGGAAAATTGTAGTTTTCAGGTCCCACATGGGTTGTGAAATTTACCTACTGTTGTCCATGCTCTTATAATATTACAGATCAGCTATATCCTATTGAAGGCTCGTAGTTTTGTTTTGAGAAATATTAGTTGTTCTTAGTAAATTATAATAAGCATTATAAATTATTACATAGAATAACAGTGCTTCACCAATCAATATTATATACCATAGTTCGGCTTTAAAAATCTTTAAAGAATGTTTTGTAGGAACGCTAACAGAAAACGATGTTACATTTGAATGTCTATGGGGTAAACTACTGCAAACAGGACGGTATTGTGTCTACTATACCAACTATAGCTAGGATGGGTATATTGTCACCTACCGCCTGTTAGGTGGGAAAGGGGTCCAATACCACCCACAGGATGGGTATGAGGGTTACATCCACCCACAGGATGAGTATGGGGATCACATCCATCCACAGGAAGGGTATGGGGTCCAATACCACCCACAGGATGAGTATGGCGTCCACTACAACCCACAGGATGGGTATGGGGCTCCAACCACCCATAGAATGGGTATGGGGCTCCAACCACAAATAAAATGGGTATAGGGTCCAATAACACCCACTGGATGTTTAAGGCGTCCATTGCCGCGCGTCGAGCTCGAAAACCGCAGCATTCATCTCAGAACCTTGCCTATTTCACACAGATTCCTTAATAAACGTAAGAGTTTTATATGTCACAAGAAAGATAGAAATATAAGCTTCATTCTAAATACCTTACCATGGGCATATTTAAATTTAAAGCGAAGATACGTGTACTTTTATAATAGCCGAGCTTTAACCCCGGACAGATTGATCGACCGAGCAACTCTCTCTCAGAACAATGTTTATTTCACGTGAATTCGTTAATAAACATATATGTTTTATATGTCTCAAGAAAGGCAGACATATAAGCTTCACTTTAAACACTTTACCATAGACATATTTAAAGTTCTAATGAAGATTCATGTATTTTAAAAATTACGGAGCTCCCACCCCGTACAGACTGAACGACAGAGCAACTCTCTCTCAGATCAATGTTTATTTCACGTAAATTCGTTAATAAATACAAATGTTTTATATGTCTTAAGCAAGATAGAAATAAGAGCTTCATTTTCAATACATTACAATAGACATATTTATAGCTCAAGTGAAGATACATATGTTTTTATAGTAGCGCTCAGTAGCTTGTCGGGCATGGAGTGCAGACGCCTACGCACTTGCCGATATATTGTATAATTATCAAAGATACGCTAATAAAGCCTAAAATCTTATATGCCTCCAGAAAGACCGAGATATGAACATTATTATGATTTCACCAAATGAAATATATCATGTTCGAGAACAAAGATATATCAATTTTAAATTAAGTTTCGACAATGCTCGGGCGAGAGAGAGGGAGCGACTCTCGCCCCATCTATTGGAGATTCTGTCCACTAAAGACCCAAAGCTACTCAAACCCTCCTAGCATTATTTAAGTAATGAAGTAATATGGTATATTTACTATAATGTGGGTGCTGAATGCAGAACATGAGAAAACATATATTTACTCCAAACTAATATGATTTCATTATGAAATAAGTAAATAAGTAGCATCAAAGGAAGTCGACGGTCCAAGCGTCAATGTTGTGGAACGACTTATCCAAGATATATCGTTGTTTGGAAAGTGTTTGTTGGCATATCCAGTTGTCGCACTTCTCTGCACAAATTATCACAAATTTAAATTATAATGTTAACAAGTAGAATACGTATTTTTAATAAAATCTAATATAGCTAGCCAGAAAACATTTAACATTTATTAAAAAAATATATGTTTGGAAGTTAAATCGACTTCATAGGACAATAGTGTTGTTATATATACTCGTTATTCGTTGACATGCGTTCGCTACTTAAACTACCATGTACTGTACTTATGTGAAATCTCCCATGTCTCTTCGCTCATCTCACCGAACCCTACAGGCTCTGTGATATATTGCTTAATTAATTGAGATTCACAAATAAAGCTTATAATTGTATATGTTATCAAAAAGGCAGAGCTTATTTTAGTTCATTTATTATGCACCCCATACCCATCCTATGGGCGATAGTGGAGTGTTACAGAGGCGCATAATGGGCTCAGGGACTGAGCCCCACAATTCATATAGCCAAGGAAGTTATAATCTTGATAAGCTAGTTACAAAAGTCAATGCACATTGTCATATCAACAATGGGCTCGAGACCGACCACAAGTACAGTTTATAATTTAAGCAACTGACATATATGGAGGGCTAGTGTCACAATTGATTTGTTTATCCTACACATAACCCCCTCTCCCCCATCCAATGGGCAGCGGTGGATAGGTTACAATCAAGTCGTTTTTTGCGTTTTATTCAGAGATTAGATCTTATTGGGTGAGGAAAGATATTCATATTTTAAAGAAGGCTTCTTGGCTGATGCTCTCCATTGATGGAAAATCTACAACCTTTTGAAAATCAATGTTAGTTTGATCTAGATATTGTAATTAACGAAAGTATTTATGTCATCTGAAAGGTAGAAATATAGGCTACATCTAAAATCCTTTGTCATAAATATAACTGAAGTGAAAACGAAGATATATGCGTTTTGATAGTTACTTGATGGCTAGCTCTGAGAGTGTGAAGCCCTGCACACCAGCCAATAAATTGTATAATTAGTTTCCATATATTTTAATTAATCTTAAAAATCTATATGTCAGAAGAAAGGAAGATGTAGCCGTTAATGTGACAACATTTAAAAATATATATATCTTAAGTTAAATAAATAATATCACCTTATCGCCGGTGTCCGGACACATAAAAACTACCTAGGTATCAGTATCCAGCCAGGCGGGATCACAGGCTGCACAATACTGATAAATTATGTAATGCACTACTTGTGGTCCATCTCGAACCCATTTATGATGTGACGACTTATAGTGAATTTTGTAACTAGCTCATCAAGATTGTAACTTGCTTAGCTAAATGATTTGTGGGGTTCGGTCCATTCATTTTCTTTCTTTATTATGCACCCCATAATACACATCCCGTGGGCGGTAGTGTAAAGGATTACAGAGGCACATAATCGGTTCAGGAACTGAACCCTCTAGTTCGTTTAGCTAAGCAAATAACAATCTTTTGACGCTAGTTACAAAATTATTAATGTACACATACTTATGCATACATGTACATATTCATACGTATACATATATACATACACATACATATTTAATCACCCACACAAATACACACATCAGTAATCTTTTGTGTCACAAGTGATTCAACAAGAGGCTCACAACAGTCACTATACAAGGCACTTTACATTTATGAGGAGTCGCACAGTTACTAGTCTTGCTGCACACCCACCCAACTGGGCGGCAGCTTTACAGTCATGTGCTCCACACCCACCCAACTGGGCGGCAGCTTTACAGTCATGTGTTCCACACCCACCCAACTGGGCAGCAGCTTTACAGTCATGTGCTCCACACCCACCCAACTGGGCGGCAGCTTTACAGTCATGTGCTCCACACCCACCCAACTGGGCGGCAGCTTTACAGTCATGTGCTCCACACCCACCCAACTGGGCGGCAGCTTTACAGTCATGTGCTCCACACCCAGCCAACTGGGCGGCAGCTTTACAGTCATGTACTCCACACCCACCCAACTGGGCGGCAGCTTTACAGTCATGTGCTCCACACCCACCCAACTGGGCGGCAGCTTTACAGTCATGTGCTCCACACCCAGCCAACTGGGCGGCAGCTTTACAGTCATGTGCTCCACACCCACCCAACTGGGCGGCTGCTTTACAGTCATGTGCTCCACACCCACCCAACTGGGCGGCTGCTTTACAGTCATGTGCTCGACACCCACCCAACTGGGCAGCAGCTTTACAGTCATGTGCTCCACACCCACCCAACTGGGCGGCAGCTTTACAGTCATGTGTATGCATTACCTACAGTAAGCAAATTTTGGATACTTCGCTAAGATTTCGGGCAGCACATCATTATGAATGAAGTACTTACACATTTCATGGACACTATTGATGTTGTTATCTTTAAATTCCGCTATTTTTCACATTCAGATTCAGATTCAGATTCAGATGTTTATTCAGGTAAGGTATATACATACAAGTGATGTTACATTAATGGATTGATATATAGATAGAGCTAGTACATACAATGCCTAAAGCCACTATTACGCAATGCGTTTCGGGCAAGAAAACATTAATATCTAGAACTTAATACTAATTGAGCATAAAGAATAAAAGATGTTGAGAACAAATACAAATAAAGATAAAAAAAAAAGGGGGAAACATGACTGAAAAAGAAACATGACATGACTGATTCCATTATATAATGATTCAAAGTATGCGAATAGTTCTGCTGACAGAGTTTACATTTAGTCAAATCTAGATCATCAGATGTTACAAACTCCCAGAGGTACTTGTAGCCGAGCCTAAACCTAGCAGTGGTAACATCTAGAAGTCTGCTAGCATTATTGGATGACCCATATACGAGCGATTCATCAAAGTTTATACAATATTGTGAAATTGAGAGTCAGTGTAGTAACATAAATTGGTAAATAATAAATATTGTAAGTTAAGAATCTGATGCATGTGTGTGTGTTGGGGGGGGCGGGGGTTATACCCTTGGTAAGCGAGAGTGGAAAGTAACCTTAGACGTACTGCGGTCAATGTGGGGGGGGGGGAGGGGGAGGGAGGGTGGGAGAGTCAAATCCACCCTCCAACATCTGGACATAGTACCAGCAGCCTCCACAACACTCCATCAGCCTCCAGCTGATGCGTGTAGATGCTTCATCTAACCTCACTTATGTCACACATTAACCTACAGTTCCTGTGATATTTAAACTCCTCATCACAGTGGCGTCTCACCAATATAAACTGTATTGGATTTTGTCCCGAAATAGCTATATGCTGACTGGACGTGTATGTATGTATGTATGTATGTATGTATGTATGTATGTATGTATGTATGTATGTATGTATGTATGTATGTATGTATGTATGTATGTATGCATGTATGTATGTATGTATGCATGTATGAATGGATAGATGTATGTATGTACGCATGCATGCATGTATGTATGTATGTATGTATGTATGTATGTATGTATGTATGTATGTATGTATGTATGTATGTATGTATGTATGTATGCATGTATGTATGTATGTATGGATAGATGGATGGATGTATGTATGTACGCATGCATGTATGTATGTATGTATGTATGTATGTATGTATGTATGTATGTATGTATGTATGTATGTATGTATGCATGTATGTATAGATGGATGGATGTATGTACACATGCATGCATGTATGTATGTATTTATATATGCATGTATATACGCATGTATGTATGTATTTATATACGCATGTATATACGCATGTATTTATATACGCATGTATGTATGTATGTATGTATGTATGTATGTATGTATGTATGTATGTACGTACGTACGTACGTATGGATGGATGTATGTATGCACGCATGCATGCATGTATGTATGTATGTATGTATGTATGTATGTATGTATGTATGTATGTATGTATGTATGTATGTATGTATGTATGTATGTACGCATGTATGTATGTATGTATGTATGTATGTATGTATGTATGTATGTATGTATGTATGTATGTATGTATGTATGTATGTATGTATGCATGTGTGTATGTATGTATGTATGTATGTATGTATGTATGTATGTATGTATGTATGTATGTATGTATGTATGTATGTATGTATGTATGCATGTGTGTATGTATGTATGTATGTATGTATGTATGTATGTATGTATGTATGTATGTATGTATGTATGTATGTATGTATGTATGTATGCATGTGTGTATGTATGTATTCCCAATCACGTTAAAGACTCCCCCTCTATCATCCAGTTAAAGAGAAAAACAACTATACTAAATAATCAACTCCTTGTAACTTTAATTATGCTGACCTTCCTATCTGTATTCAGACTGAGCCTACCATCATTAAAGGTGATTATAACGCTAGCCATAGGAATATTGGTAATTCGCAGTTCAGTAATCGTAACGACAACCAACTGGTGTCACTATTAGGTAGTCACGATGATGCACAGATTGTGGGTGACCTTGAACCAACGCATATCTACGGAGGTATTCTTGATCTATGTCTCGGTGTCAACGTCTCCCACACCGTGTGTGCCTCGTCAATAGTGCCAGATATGGCGTCTGATCATCTGGCCATATTAGCCACTGTAAACATTGGCAGCTCTATCCTCCCTGGTGGAGTGTTCAAGCGGAAGAGGCTGGCTGTGCCCATCGATCAACGAGACAATCTTGTTGCTCATGTGTCAGATTGGTGCAGTTCATCTGAGCCTTCATCAGTTGAAGATTTTAACAATGAGCTCACAGGTACTATCGAGCAGTTTATAGAATCACTTGATTCATCGTCCAGGCCACGTAACCCAAATTACACTGGTCATAGCACTTATGCTTATTATAATGATTCTAAATTGCATGCACTAAAACGCACTGCCAGAATAATTGGACTAGCTTGTAGAAGGACCCGCACTGCTGAAATGCTTCGGCTCTTTCAAGCGGCTCTGGCTAAGGCCTGGGAACGTATGGTGGAGCTGAGGCAGACAGACTTTTGGGAAACTTTTGTCCGTGGTCTCAATTCTCACACGCCACTAAGTCGGGCATGGAAGGATATCAACAAGATCAAATGGAAAAATGCTGCAGAGATCTCGTACCCTAATCCTCTGCACAGAGCAAATGATCTTGTTGATGCTTGGGCCACGACTTCCAGCTTTGACAGTCTTCCTCTACCCTCACAGAATGAATTAAATGATAGATATACTGATAGAGCAAGGTTCCTTGACTTCATGCTTCATCAAGAGGATGACTGTGACATGCTTTTTACTGAATACAAACTAGATTCTGCTCTACATAAAGGCAAAGCTACATCACCCGGGGAGGATGGAGTTACTTACGGCATACTGCTTATGCTTCTGCTAGTTCCAAGGAATACCTTTCTTCAATTGTATAATATGAGCTATGTAACTGGGGAGCTTCCTAAGTCATGGACCAACAGTGTTATTATTCCCATTCCTAAACCTCACCAGCCGAGTGCTTTTCGTCCAATCTCCCTCACTAGTTGTCTCTATAAGTGTCTTGAGAAGATGGTTCTCAACCGTCTCCTTTACAAAATTAATAATATGTTGTCTCCCCAGATATATGGCTTTATGCATGGAAAGAGTGTACATCACTGTATTACCACATTCCTCACCCTGCATACTGATAGGTCATATACCACTTTCCTAGATCTTAAGTCAGCCTTTGACATTGCTAACCCACACGTCATTATGAGAGAACTTGCTAAAATGAATGTTGGAATGTTAATGTTAAAAAATTTTCAAACTGAAATAAATATATAACACTGTACGGTACAGTTGTGTTTAATTATGTTTTGCGATTCCTATGGAAAAGGTATTTGTGCACCAAGTACTACTAGGTCATTATGAGATATGCTGAATGTTGTCAATATACCATCTGAATACGCTTCACTTTGCGTTAATCATTGAACGTCCTAATGATTAAGGTCCCCAAAAGGACTTAATCAGACCTCAGTGGATAATTTTACTCTCTCTCTCTCTCTCTCTCTCTCTCTCTCTCTCTCTCTCTCTCTCTCTCTCTCTCTCTCTCTCTCTCTCTCTCTCTCTCTCTCTCTCTCTCTCTCTCTCTCTCTCTCTCTCTCACACACACTCTCACTCTCACTCTCTGTCTCTGTCTCTCTCTCTCTCTCTCTCTCTCTCTCTCTCTCTCTCTCTCTCTCTCTCTCTCTCTCTCTCTCTCTCTCTCTCTCTCTCTCTCTCTCTCAGAGCATCCCCTTATGTGTTGTATGTGGGTGCTGAAGTTCAGTCTCTTGTCTATGTATAGGTGAAGGAACTTTCCATAATTGTTATTGCTAATGTTTACTTGTAATACTGGGTATACATCCGGTGTTCTTACCCTCGACCGCGGCGAGGGTAAGCCGTGGCCGTATGGTCTGAAACCCACAAATATTTACAATGGGGGGTGGGGGGGGGGGGATAACATTTCCTCTTCAAGCACGCGCACACAAATGAACTATGTTACTTAACTGGAAGCACTCGTACAACATAATTTACACGATTTCTCAGGATAATTATACTTCTTACCAGCATATATACAGTATAGTACCTAGGAGGTTCTCTTCAATGGTATCTAAGATAATTAAAAGAACCCAAGCAAACCACTGTGGAAATGTGCAGGACAAACATATCAATTGTGACACTAGCTCTCCACTTATGGCATTTGCTTAATTTAGAAACTGTACTTGTGGTCGATCTCGAACCCATGTTGTTGATGTGACGATGTGTTATGAATTTTGTGGCTAGCTCCTCAAGATTGTAACTTGCTTAGATAAAAAAATTGTGTGTTCAGTCCCTGAACCCATTATGTGATAATTTAACTAAACTAAAAACTATAGTCTGGCGACGAAGCCTGAACTGCATAATGTAAATAGGGATTAACCAGAAAAAGATATAGGTGAAGAATAACATCAGGTAACTGCGTTAATTACAATATTAGATCAAACTAACATTGATTTTCAAAAGGTTGTAGATTTTCCATCAATGGAGAGCATCAGCCAAGAAGCCTTCTTTAAAATATGAATATCTTTCCTCACCCAATAAGATCTAATCTCTGAATAAAACGCAAAAAACGACTTGATTGTAACCTATCCACCGCTGCCCATTGGATGGGGGAGAGGGGGTTATGTGTAGGATAAACAAATCAATTGTGACACTAGCCCTCCATATATGTCAGTTGCTTAAATTATAAACTGTACTTGTGGTCGGTCTCGAGCCCATTGTTGATATGACAATGTGCATTGACTTTTGTAACTAGCTTATCAAGATTATAACTTCCTTGGCTATATGAATTGTGGGGCTCAGTCCCTGAGCCCATTATGCGCCTCTGTAACACTCCACTATCGCCCATAGGATGGGTATGGGGTGCATAATAAATGAACTAAAATAAGCTCTGCCTTTTTTATAACATATACAATTATAAGCTTTATTTGTGAATCTCAATTAATTAAGCAATATATCACAGAGCCTGTAGGGTTCGGTGAGATGAGCGAAGAGACATGGGAGATTTCACATAAGTACAGTACATGGTAGTTTAAGTAGCGAACGCATGTCAACGAATAACGAGTATATATAACAACACTATTGTCCTATGAAGTCGATTTAACTTCCAAACATATATTTTTTTAATAAATGTTAAATGTTTTCTGGCTAGCTATATTAGATTTTATTAAAAATACGTATTCTACTTGTTAACATTATAATTTAAATTTGTGATAATTTGTGCAGAGAAGTGCGACAACTGGATATGCCAACAAACACTTTCCAAACAACGATATATCTTGGATAAGTCGTTCCACAACATTGACGCTTGGACCGTCGACTTCCTTTGATGCTACTTATTTACTTATTTCATAATGAAATTATATTAGTTTGGAGTAAATATATGTTTTCTCATGTTCTGCATTCAGCACCCACATTATAGTAAATATACCATATTACTTCATTACTTAAATAATGCTAGGAGGGTTTGAGTAGCTTTGGGTCTTTAGTGGACAGAATCTCCAATAGATGGGGCGAGAGTCGCTCCCTCTCTCTCGCCCGAGCATTGTCGAAGCTTAATTTAAAATTGATATATCTTTGTTCTCGAACATGATATATTTCATTTGGTGAAATCATAATAATGTTCATATCTCGGTCTTTCTGGAGGCATATAAGATTTTAGGCTTTATTAGCGTATCTTTGATAATTATACAATATATCGGCAAGTGCGTAGGCGTCTGCACTCCATGCCCGACAAGCTACTGAGCGCTACTATAAAAACATATGTATCTTCACTTGAGCTATAAATATGTCTATTGTAATGTATTGAAAATGAAGCTCTTATTTCTATCTTGCTTAAGACATATAAAACATTTGTGTTTATTAACGAATTTACGTGAAATAAACATTGATCTGAGAGAGAGTTGCTCTGTCGTTCAGTCTGTACGGGGTGGGAGCTCCGTAATTTTTAAAATACATGTATCTTCATTAGAACTTTAAATATGTCTATGGTAAAGTGTTTAAAGTGAAGCTTATATGTCTGCCTTTCTTGAGACATATAAAACATATATGTTTATTAACGAATTCACGTGAAATAAACATTGTTCTGAGAGAGAGTTGCTCGGTCGATCAATCTGTCCGGGGTTAAAGCTCGGCTATTATAAAAGTACACGTATCTTCGCTTTAAATTTAAATATGCCCATGGTAAGGTATTTAGAATGAAGCTTATATTTCTATCTTTCTTGTGACATATAAAACTCTTACGTTTATTAAGGAATCTGTGTGAAATAGGCAAGGTTCTGAGATGAATGCTGCGGTTTTCGAGCTCGACGCGCGGCAATGGACGCCTTAAACATCCAGTGGGTGTTATTGGACCCTATACCCATTTTATTTGTGGTTGGAGCCCCATACCCATTCTATGGGTGGTTGGAGCCCCATACCCATCCTGTGGGTTGTAGTGGACGCCATACTCATCCTGTGGGTGGTATTGGACCCCATACCCTTCCTGTGGGTGGATGTGATCCCCGTACTCATCCTGTGGGTGGATGTAACCCTCATACCCATCCTGTGGGTGGTATTGGACCCCTTTCCCACCTAACAGGCGGTAGGTGACAATATACCCATCCTAGCTATAGTTGGTATAGTAGACACAATACCGTCCTGTTTGCAGTAGTTTACCCCATAGACATTCAAATGTAACATCGTTTTCTGTTAGCGTTCCTACAAAACATTCTTTAAAGATTTTTAAAGCCAAACTATGGTATATAATATTGATTGGTGAAGCACTGTTATTCTATGTAATAATTTATAGTGCTTATTATAATTTACTAAGAACAACTAATATTTCTCAAAACAAAACTACGAGCCTTCAATAGGATATAGCTGATCTGTAATATTATAAGAGCATGGACAACAGTAGGTAAATTTCACAACCCATGTGGGACCTGAAAACTACAATTTTCCTTATAATTGAACCAATCACGAATATTCTGCTATCTATGTTGACGGACGGGTACTGTGACACGTAAATTGGTACGTGAGGAAGAGTTTGGTCCTTGGTAAAAAAAGTAACTGGGAATATATCACATATTTACTAATTCATATTCAACATATTGACTTTAAGCATTAAGTCATATATGTGCTGTCTTGTGTGAGAACGGGTTGAATATCCAGGTCCCCCCCCCAACCCCACCCTCAGGGTCGAACTACTCATCCCCTCTGATCTTCAGGTGTCTATTTACTGCTAGGTAATGTTACGGTGCCCTCTCCTATTTCTTTCGTTTGCCTGCTTTAAGAGCCATATCAGCTCTCCCTACTGATTCTCTGAGGTTCAGGGAGTCTATTGATATATGTGGCGACCAGACCGGCTGCCAGTTAAGGGAGAAAGTTACATTATAAGTTGTAAGTAAGGGGAAATTGGCGCCCTGATATAAAATGAAAGAGTATCTCCTACTGCAGATATGACGTTTTGGAAGGGACACTAGCCGATCGCGGATTGGCCGACTTAGGTCGCGGGCGACCAATCAGGGCCCACCATGACGTCACCGAGTGCCCCGAGCGGCGCCAACGTCAGAGTTGACCTGACCGTGAAGGCAAGAGGACGCACCTCGGTCAGCTCTCAAGGATTTGAGGCTTTACAAGCCTTTCTTAGTGGATTAGAGCTAGCTATCGCAACCCATCTTATATATTGGAGACCCCGCGCTTCTGGGAAGCACAAAGGAATCAAGTTTATTGAGCAAAAGAGTGCCAAACTTGGAAAATATTCGGCGACGACGCTGGACGTTGAGGGGCTGGAAAGGTGTGGCAGGCAGGCCTAGCTGTGACTGGGTCACATCCACTGAGGGTTTTGGAAGGACGACACCGTTCCTCGGACAAGGAGCAACGCCTTGTGGAAGGGGCGAGTGTGGAAAAATAGTGATTAGCTCAGTGCCCATCGATGAACCAGGATTGGGGTAGCTGAATCTCAGGGATTGGAACGGCGACGACGCGAAGGCTCCACGACACCTGAGGACCTGGGGAACGTTCCTGGATCGTCAAGGATCGACTCAGGAAGCGTGGGAACCTCACACCATCGAGGGACAGGCGTCGTGAGCCAGGAATGTAAGGTAGATCATTTTTCCTCCCATTACCCCTTGTGTGAGTAGGTTAGATAGGCCACAATATTCACTTATGTATGTGGCAATAGGACATTAATACTTTAGTAGTAGAATAGGCTGCAAGACAGTTTGTGACCAGGACTGTCAGAGGGGACAGTGTGTATGGATGGCAGGACAGTGAAGAAGAAGCGCCGACGTGGTGAAGAGGCCCTCCTGTGAGAGAGTGTGGGACTCCTGTCTTTCTGCCCAGTTGAAGGAGTGTTGGAGGTCGTGGAAGAAGAGGCTGACGATCTCCAGACTTATTATCCTTATTTTCATATTCATGTATTACTAGTGATTGTATGTGTGATCGTGTAATTTGTGTAAGTAAATTCACACATTTTATCATTGTGTTTGAGTGTGCCTCCATTACAATATTTCTCTATGAGCATACACGGTTATCATAGTGCCACCTAGGGAACACCACGTGTCTATAGAGGTTCTTATCGCCTGGAGAGTGGTAAAAGCAACACAGACTTATACAAAAGTGTACCCTTAGCCATCCGATCAGTATCAGTGCCTGAATGGTGGCAACTAGTAACGTGGTGGCTAGAGAGAGGTAAAGCCACACAGACCTTCCTGTGAGAGTACCCTGGGCCGACAGTCTAGTAGCAGATCTATGGGAGTAGCAATCTTCTGGCTACAAACAATATATAATACACCCACTGAACTGCATTGCTGGGGTGCAGATATAATAACCCAGCTGGCGACCTTGTTAAGAAAAAGATAGAGAAGACAGGCGGGAAAGGAGTTCCTGCAACCTTTTTGTCTGGCAGGCAAGACTAAGGGAGGTTATGGTTATAAGGTAAGCCTGAGTCTTCCTTCACTCCTCCACGGGTCTAGGCCGGAACTGTTAACAGTAGTTTCCCCGTGTTTGACTGAAGGGCTTCCAGGGTGAATCAGTGGCACGCCTTTTGTGGTGGAAGCAAAGACCTGCGGAGGTGGGTATTGTTGGTCTTCTCCTGTGTGACCAAGGAGACTCCGGTGAATCCCAGGAGTCAGAGGGGCTGAGTATTCGGCCATTTGAGCCCCTAGCAGCTGAGTGCTAGCAGAGCCCCGGCCCACCCCCCGTGACAGTAAACAGATGCCTTAGGTGACAGGAAACGCACCCAACTACTACTGTGTCGCCCGGGATTCGAGCTCGGAATTCTCGATTGTCAGCTGAGAACGAACCCGATTCTAATACCGGACCCCTCTATGGGATATCACTCTCCCACTCCTTCTCCCTCTCTCATTCTTCCTCCCTCTCTCACTTCCTCCCATTCTCCCTCCCTCTGTCCCTCACATCCTCCTATTCTCCCTCCCTCCCTCACTGTTCTTGCCTAATATTCACTATTCACTTTTAAATCAACGTTACCGTTATATCGACGTTGAATCAACGTTACCGATATATCGACGATGAATCGGTAAATCGAAAAAATCTGATATCAGTACAATTACAAACTCCGTTTTCAGAGAACACACAGCCCCTGTTTAAATCCATAAACATGCTAAACATACATCCACTCCCCTCATTCTTTTGTGCTATTTACATGTACAAAACCTTGTTCCCAAATACAGATCCTGATCTGAAACTCTTCCTTGACAGATGTAGTAGAACTCATAATTACCACACCAGAAATAAATATATCTTTGGTATCCCCAGAGTCAAACTTAATTAGAGTCGACACTCTATGCAAATAATGGCACCTAGTCTATGGAACTCACTCCCTAACGAATTAAAAAGCTGTCCAACCTATTTCTTATTTAAAAGAAAAACAAAAAAGTACCTTGACGACCAGACCACACACTAGAATGTGAAGGGACGACGACGTTTCGGTCCGTCCTGGACCATTCTCAAGTCGATTGTGATGAGGAAGTAGAGACAGGCAATAAATAGGCACGAGAGATGAGGAGCAAAGTAAGGTGTAGTAGAGGGGCTAGTAGTAGGAACTGCAGAGGGCCTATTGGCCCATACGAGGCAGTTCCTATAATAACCACCGAAAGAGAAGGAGAAAATAATGAGAAGAGGAAAACGAGGGAACGTAGGAGAAGACAATGAACAGAAAAAAGAGAGAAAAGAGAAAGAAAGGTAAATGGAAAGGGTAAGCTTATGTAAGGTCACGTTTGTTAGACAGATTAGAGCATTTGAGTATATACTGTGAAAGGGAAGAGTCCACAGCAACAAAGCCAGGACTCAAGTTAATGTTGGGTACATTGTGTATTAGAGCCGATTCAACAAGACGGCCTCTGTGTAGAGAAGAGGCAGGAAAGATTATTTTGGAGGAAGACCAATCAATGGGATGATTAGAATCACTCACATGGCAGAAGAGAGCATTGTTAGTGTCTGCAGACTTAACACTTCTCTTGTGTTCCTTAAGTCTGTCATTCAGTGTACGGCCAGTTTCGCCAGAATATTGGAGAGGACAAGATGAACAGGAAATAGAGTAGACACCAGCAGCATTAGAAGCAGGAGGAGCAGTGTGAACTAGATTGCTACGAAGTGTGTTAGTTTGACGAAAGGCGAGCTTAATGTCAAGAGGACGAAAGGTATTGGTAAAAGTTTTGAGTTCAGATATGAAGGGAAGGCATAGTACAGTGCTACTAGTGCAGGAAGCAAACAAACTTCAACGCCTGATCTCCAATAGTCCTTGGGTCAAATACTCTCTCTCTGATTGTGTCACCAACCTTTCATCCTACCCTCTTTCTGAGCACCAGCAAGAACTTCTTGCAATTGGTCTTTCTTTTGCTACTTCTCCTGGCCCACGCTGAGACATTGATCTCATTAGTTCCTTTGACAGGTTTGTCAATTCTGACTCTAGTACTCTTTCGGACCTGTCTGCCTTTAGAGGGGCCCTTATCCCCGTTCTTGACAGTTTGTTTTCTAAAAATAACCACCTTCCTCGTCGCTTCCAGCTTGCCCTTGCCTCCCTGAAATCTAACAACTCTATTCTTATCCTTCCTTCCAACAAAGGCTATTCGGTGGTTGTCCTTGACCGTGAGGACTACCTCCGAAAAGCAGATGTCTTGCTCTCTGACTCTCGCACTTATGCTCCTCTGACTTCTAACCCTTTGGATCGCCTCAAAACTTCCTTTAACCGCAAACTAAGACAGCTCTGTAGTCTTTGACCTCCTGACTTTGATCTCATTAAACGTTTCCGTGTCATCTGCCCTTCTCTTCCTTATTTCTATGGTCTTCCTAAGACTCATAAACCTGGTGTTCCTCTTCGTCCTATCATTTCTTCACGGGGCTCTGTCAGCTATCCTCTTGCCTCCTGGCTCGCTAAAACCCTGACGCCTTACCTTGGCACTTTTTCCCCTGCCCACCTTTGTCATTCTCAGGACTTCCTAGAAAGACTGCGCCTGCAACCCTCTTGTAAGATGCTTAGTCTTGATGTCGACTCTCTGTTTACTAATGTTCCGCTCGATGACGTTCTCTCTTTCCTTAGACAGAAGGCATCTGAGGGCCTTCTTCCTCTCCCGCTTCCCACTGACGTTTTCCTTGAACTCATTAGACTCTGTGTTGACTCTAACTCTTTCTCTTTCAACGGTAAATATTACACTCAAACTTTCGGTGTCCCTGTGGGTTCCCCTCTCTTCCCTGTTCTTGCTAATTTCTACATGGAATACTTCGAAATTGTTTTTCTTCCTTCTATTGATACTCGTCCCTCTCTCTGGCCTCGCTATGTTGATGACATTTTTGCTTTATGGCCTCATGACCTTAGTCTTTTCCAGCCTTTCCTCTCCTCTCTTAACAATCTGGCTCCTTCTATCCATTTCAAAGTTGAGTGGGAATCTAATTATCTTTTTCCTTTTCTTGACGTTCACGTTTACAGCTCTGTGTCCGGGTTCTCTTTCTCTGTCTACCGTAAACCCATGCACAGTGGCATGTACATTCACTTCTTTTCCTACCATCCTCCTTCTGTTAAGAAAAGTGTCCTCGTCTCTCTTCCTCCGCGCTCTACGCATCAGCGACCCTCAGTTTCTTGATTCTGAAATTGCCCTTATCTACAAATCATTCTCTCGCCTTGGTTACCCTTTGCATTTCATCAACTGTGCCTACTCTCAAGCTAAACGAAATTTCTTTCATCCTAAACCTGCTTCCAACACTAATAGCACTTACTATGCCTTCCCTTCATATCTGAACTCAAAACTTTTACCAATACCTTTCGTCCTCTTGACATTAAGCTCGCCTTTCGTCAAACTAACACACTTCGTAGCAATCTAGTTCACACTGCTTGTTACGGACCCGAGTCCAGCGTCGTATCACGGAGCAGTGACGACAACGCCATCTGTGAGTCCGCTCTCGAAACCCCCTCCAAATGGACGACGCCATCTAGTGAGGACGGGATATACCGGCCACAGGTGCTGGATTCCCGTCTTACTCAGCTCATAACATAGCCGCTGCTGACCTCTGGTGAGGTGGCGCTTAGACAGCAACGCCATCTATGGAGTGGATAGGTGAACGTTTGTGTCTAAGCCTGTAAGTGAGGTTCCCTAGACCCAGTACTAATGACGTGTCTGATTACAGAGTCGACCTGGGACTGCTGTATTGGACGATGGATGAGTCTACCCAAGCACCCAAGGTCTCTCCACGAGTTTGCTCTGAAGAAGCTGTGAGTCACCCCCGGATGAACACTGTTGAGAGTGTTAGCCTGCCTGTGACGTGGCAGTATCAGGAATCGCCTTATCCGGGGCCGGCTGGTGGAAGAGACTAGCCACTGTGGTGCTGAGAGAGGAGGGTGATCAGCGGGATCACACGAGGCTCCTGCCTAGGGCTCGCTACCCTAGTATCGGTCGAGGAGTGGCCTACACAGCGGAGCTGATCGGAACCTGCCAGCTACGGGCTGGATTGTGGTTGAAGGCCTCCACGACGGAGCACCCAGTGGGACTGTGATTTGGCCGGCCTGTGGCCAGGGTAGATTCCCGAGAGAATCATAGAGGATTCATCGTGGGCCACTAAAGAAGAGAACCAGGGCTACTCAAAGTGCGCACCGTGGAGCATCCTGAGTCTTCGGAGGAAGACAAGTCATTGTACATTATAGTGTATTTATATCCCCTGTGCACAGGGGTTATAAATAAATGTGTCGACATTTCAATCCCAGGCGACACATAAATGTGTCGCCTGGGATTGAAATGGTTGGATGCGTTTCCTAGCACCAAATGGGCCTGTTCACCCAGCAGTTTATAGATACCCAGGATCAGAGGGAGATGAGTAGTTCGACCATAGAAGGTGGAGGGGGGAGGACCTGGATGTAAGCCTAACATGTATTGTATGTTTAAACTGGCTGCCTGTCCCCCTACACTATGTGTAAACTGGCTGCCTGTCCCCCAACACATTGTATAAACTTGCTAACTCTCCCCCGACACAATGTATAAACTGGCTGCCTGTCATCCGAAACAATGTATAAACTATCTGCCTGTCACCCAACACAATGTATAAACTGGCTGCCTGTCACCCAACACAATTTATAAACAGGCTGCCTGTCCCCCGACACAATGTATAAACTGGCTGCCTGTCCCCCGACGCAATGTATAACTGGCTGCCTGTCCCCAAACTTGAATGTAAACAAAAATAAGATATTGAAGTTAGTGAAGGTAGTGCTTATTGCTTATTATTTTTTAGCTTGTTTTATTAATATATATATATAAGAGTTCATAGATTCTTGTAAAGCCACTAGCACGCATAACGTATCAGGCAGGTACTTAATCCTAGTGTTGTGGACCATGGTCTGGAAAGTAATCAAAGAACCTGTTTTTGAGTTTGGTCACATGCCTGGTAACTGACTCTTTGACTTGACAAAACCTGAGATCTTCACAATCTTCTAAAGTGTCTGCTGGCTCCGGAAAGGCGACCATCGTCTTTTGTTCTACTTTCTGGCTCCATTACAGAAGTATTGATCCAAATGCTGAAATCTTTTCTTTGGCTAAAATTGCAATGATGTTTTTCCCTTACAGTTCCATGTTCAACGAATTCACCTGGCCAAAGATGTCAAATAAGTATGAGAGATGAGCAAGCCAAGTGGAGGTTCTCAATTTGTCTGCAAGGGCATGTTTTTGATCCACAAGAAAGATTTATAATTCAGTTCTGAGAACTCACACTTGAATCAGAATGTTTTCCCAGGGAAGCTTCCATACTTCTGTTTGAAAAAGGAGGCCAGAATATTCAGCCTTCCCCATCGTCACATAAATCACTAAACAGTCGCGTGTTTAGTGCATGACTTTTGACAACATTGACAATCTTGATTACATTATTCATTAGAACTCCCGGGTCAGGTTCCAACTAATTCACAAGCAAAGTCTGGTGATAGATCATACAGCGGGTAAATACCACTAACATGACCCAATATAACTTAAGGTCCATCAACAGACACAACAATACAGCCTTCACACTTTAAATCATCACTTGGTATCATGAAGTGTACATCAACCTTGTTGAAACCATCAAATACACGAGCTCTCAGCTGAAGAGGAGAACAGGAAAGCATTTCTTCTTGAATTACATCACAATTTCAGAATCGCCGTATATCATCAATTGGTAATTGCTGCTGACATCAGCAGTCTCATGAAGTTGAAGACAAAATGTCCGCTGTCTCTGAAGAAATCGCTTGTTTCTTTGCATTTTTGGCCAAGAAGGAAATTCTCCATTTCACAACTCTTTCAGACAAAGCCCCTTAACGCAGTCACTTGGCTTCTGTCTCGCCACACATGATATCTGCCATTTTCACAGTTGCAAGACTGACCAATTCATCGCTAATAATATGTGGATTCTTCAGTGGCAAAATCAAGAAAGCATTTTCCAAGTTCATTTTATCATAAATTTATAATGAAATCTGATCAAATGAACTTGTCAATAAATTTTACAATCTCTGCATTTTGATAGATCTTTCCAAATTCTGAAAATATTCCAGAAGATTTGAAGAAAGATTTGAGGGCAAATTTTCCAAATGGTTTTTGATTTTCAAGTGATTTGATTTCATTCCAAGTGATCCAAATTTTCAGCCAGTTGTTTTCTTCTCATGTGTGATGTCATCTGAAGAAAGAGAGAAATATAACAGATGGGATATTAACAACCACTAAGAGTCAGGACCAGGTTGTGGGAACGACCGCTGGAGTCCTGACGGTCGCAAGGTCAAGCCTACGCACAGCTGCATCTTCCTTTTTTTTTTACTTTACTTCTTTTGTGTTCTTTATAAATAATGTACAATATATAAATCATACATAAATTTTCATGGGAAAATACTACATTTATATAGAGTATATATAATTCTCAGCACACCAATTTTCCATGTCATCTCCGAGCATGAGCCGTAAACCCCAAATATTATACTTGATGCTTCCTCGCAAGAACTTCAATATTTTTTCTGCTGAGTAACCCTCCTGCCTGCCTATCCACACACAAAAAAATGTAATCAGAAAGTACCATAATTATTGTATTCGTAATTTTCTTGCATTTTATATCAAAATGAACCATTTAAAACCTCATTAAATCCAAACTGATTCTTGGTCCACATAATAAAGGAATACTGTAAATCCGATAGGGCCATATTTTTGTATGGATAGGGCCATATTTGCTCTATGGCTTTGGTCATAAAAGCAGAATCCATAAATAAAAGTTACCGGCAGTATGATCCATCACCAGACATTGCTTGTGAAGCAGTTGGAACCTGATCTGCAAGTTGTCATGAGTATTGTAATCAAGACTGTGGATGTTGTCATAGGTCATGCACTAAACACGCGGCTGTTTCGTGATTTATGTGAGGATGGGGAGGCTGAATATTATGGCTTGCTTTTTCAAACAGAAGTATGATTGCTTTCATGTAATAATATTCTAATTCGAGTGAGCTCTCAGAACTGAACTAGAAATCTTTGTGGTATATCAAAAACATGCCCTTGCAGACACATTGAGAATCTCCACGTGGCTTCCAAATCTAGAATACTTATGTGACATTTTTGCATACTTACTTCTCACGATAGCCGCCTTTCCAGAACCAGCAAAGATTTTGAAAGATTGCGAAGATCTCAGTCTTTGTGACGTCGAAGAGTCAGTTATGAAGCAACTGACCAAACGGAAGAAACGGTTCACTGAAAACTTTTCAGACCATGCTAAACATATTGTCAGTTGGATTGTAAATACATTCAACTGTCCCCTTGCTGAACTTTAAATCTTTGAATTTCACGTAAACTGTGAAGTTCACGAAGAATTTAAGATCTCTTATCAGCTTGGCAGTGAAAAATTTAAATAGGCTTTACTTTAAAAACATTAAATGGGATAGGCTTTAAAATTACACAAGTGAAAGCAACAGGAGTGGAGCTGACTTTTGCGACAACCTGTTTTCGTGAACATAGGATTTTCGTTCCTCGCGAACTTCAAAACAAAGTACAGAAATGGGTTGGACCCCGAAGACAGCATCCAAGTTGCTCTGAAACAAAACAATCCAGATAACGATGTTGTTTTATCAAAATTGAAACAGCACCATTTTTCGAAACCCTGAAGTGGAGAAGTTTTGAAAGAAAGGCTTCAGTTCTTCAGTCCTGTATATTAATTTCCTATGTTTGGTCGTCTTACTACAGCATATGTGGCTTTTTAAGTCTTTTATCAATTCTTCACCTTCATAGAAGTCTATTTCTCATTTTATAAGCAATAAGTATTACCTTGTTTTTGTTTACATTCAAATCTAGGGGTAATATAATTTTAACACAAAACGATCATTCATAATTCATTGTGTCGGGGAACAGGCAGTCAGTTTATACACTGGGTTGGGGGGACAGGCAGCCAGTTTATATACTGGGTTGGGGGACAGGCAGCCAGTTTATGCATGTATTGGGGGACAGGAAGCCAGTTTATAGATTGTGTAGGGGACAGGCAGCCAGTTTATACATTGTGTTGTGGGACAGGCAGCCAGCTTATACAATGTATCGGGGGGACAGGCAGCTAGTTTATACATTGTGTCGGGCGGGACAGGCATAGAGCATTGATGTTTTTACATTTTTGCAAACCCACTTCAGCCACTGAATAGCGCTTCAGGCAAGTCCTTAATATATCAAATAATTATATTTACGTAATTTGAAGCAAAATTTTTAGAATATTAATAGGTACTTTTTGAAAAATTTGAAGAATATTAAAATTTGAAGATTAATAATAGGTATATTGTAGTATAATATGTAAATTATTTCTAGGTATATTGTAACAAAATTTGCGTTCAACGTAACTCTGATCAATTTTGATAGCAGGAATTACAATGGTGAACTTACATGTCTTAGGCACAAATATTAAGAGTTGGTAGGACAAGATACAGAGCAAGTGTGAAGCACTAATCTCACAAGGGAGGAGAGGGACGCCCTATCAACGCTGAAAGGACGCACGGATATTGTGATAAAGCCGGCGGACAAGGGAGGTACTGTCGTCACCTGGAGAAAGGACAACTACAGGACGAGATTAAGAGGCACCTGGCAGACACTGCGGCCTACAAACAGATACACAACCAGAATGTGGCGCTAAAAACGCCCAAACGAGGAGTAAATGGATAGTCCTCAAGCTGTTCGAAAATAAAACTGGAACGGGAAATGAGGACTCATGCAGGCAGGGGCAAAAGATTTCTTCCTAGCCTTTGAATCCATCATTCCCCACCTCAACCTTTTACCAAAGATCCATAAAGCACTAGAAGAAACAACAGGAACATGGCAAGGAAGACCGGTTCTAAGCGGCTGATGGGCCCTAACAAGGTCGGTAGACTGGATCTGCACAGACCTCCTGAATCCCTTACTACGTCTACTACCGGAAAGAATCCAAGATACGACGGATTTCCTCAAGAAAATTGCAGAAAATAGAGGCCCCGTCCTGAGAGGGGCCCGCTTCTTTTCCATGGATGTGGTATCACTCTACCCGAGTATACCACAGAGAGAAGCTGCAAAGGTAGTAGCAACTTTTTTTACAGATAACTGAACAAAAATCTGACAGGAACTTCGAGACGCAGGAGTATGGAAGACCCCCTCGAAAGAAACTCTTGAGGAGGCCATCCTTCATGTGATGAGAGACACGCTTTTGCAATTTGCAGGACGAGCATACCGGCAACCCAAGGGTACAGCGATAGGAGCATCCAGTAGTGTGGCAATCGCTGAAATGGTTGTGCATGTAGTGTTCGAGAGGAAATGATCCCACAGGAAGGACGGACCGGCGGTATATTTCCGTTACACAGACGACATCTTCTGTATAATGGAGGACGGTTTTCCGCGCCTAGAAGGTTTCTTTTCATGGTCAAATACGTTTCATGAAAACCTTAAGTTTACCCTCGAACACAGTGACTCCACGATAAATTTCCTAGATACAACAGTGTATATAGACCAGCTAACCAAGGAACTGCATACGAAGGAATACTATAAACCGACTAACCTTCACACGTATCTGAAATTTGACTCGAGCCACTCACTAGCCTTGAAGAAATCGCTACCCTACTCTCTTGGATTCAGACTCAAGCGGATTAACAGCAAAGAAGAGACGTGATATCCCCAGCTTGATGACCTATGGAATATGTTCAGGAACAGAGACTACCCAGAGACAATAGTACATGCGGCCCAGGAGAAACTCAGAGAAAAAACAAGGGCAGAGCTACTCAGATCTAGAACACAAGAAGTGGAAGACAAGAGATGGATTCTCCCAACCCTTTTCTTCCCCGACTTTGCAGCACATCTTAAGATAACACTCCAGGGAGTATGGACATGGATGAGGGAAAAGTACAGTGAACATCCATCCTGGGTAAAATTCCCACAAAACCCTCCCATGATCGCCTGGAGGCGAGGTAAGTCTATAAAGGACCACCTTGTTAGAGCAGCTGTGCAGGTAGATCATCTCAACCGAACTGGGGGAGAGGACCAGCCCCAGGTTACAGTTCAAAGAAATGAAACTTTCAGATCCTAACCTAACCTGACACAGGTTTGGTGTGCGACCTGCGTGGAGGCGGAGTATGCAGAGTGGTTAGGAGGGGCCTACAAGTACACGTAACCCCCATGTAACACACAGCTGAGCACATACACATGAATTAACAACACACCACTCTCCCTACACACAGGGTTCCAAAAATCCTTATTTCCACAAATTCCTATCTCTAACTCATACAGAAAAGGGGAAGCACCACTTTAAACTTCTACTGCACTTAACGAATTTGTTGGAGACCATTCACAACACTGGTCTGGTTCTCACTGCCTCCCTCTCCCAAGTGACTGACAGGGGCTTGCACATGTCCCTGCCTGCCTGGTTCCAATAATCTCCCCTCCCTAAACATGTCACACACATTTCCCAATACTTCATTTATATGTCTTATAATGTTCCAGGCTATTTTTGCATTGAATCTGCTTTTCTTAACCATTTTATCCCTTTTGTTTACATTTTGTTTAGGAGATTACATTTTCCTGTTGAGATGATGCTCTGTGCATCTGAAAGGGGTCAGAGTTCCAGACTGTTTTTTCAACATTTAACACTGCTATTTCTCCCTACCCAAGAGTCTCTCTCAATAGCACTGTTATTTCTCCCTACCCAAGGGTCTCTCTCAATAGCACTGCTATTTCTCCCTACCCAAGGGTCTCTCTCAATAGCACTGCTATTTCTCCCTACCCAAGGGTCTCTCTCAATAGCACTGCTATTTCTCCCTACCCAAGGGTCTCTCTCAATAGCACTGCTATTTCTCCCTACACAAGGGTCTCTCTCAATAGCACTTCCATTTCTCCCTACACAAGGGTCTCTCTCTCCTATACCAAGTTGACAATAATTATGCCTTGCTTGGTATTATCTGACGCAATACAGTCCCTCTATGTGGGAAGAATTTGGTAAAGGACACGCAGGTAGGAAAATATTAATTTATGTTAATTCTACAAATTAGTAGGATTAGTATATACTATGCCTAGTATACAATGGTAATTAAATGTTGGTTTATTTCCATCAGTCATCACCACATTACTCCTATCATCAGCATCAATATATTACTCAACTCCAATCATCATCACCACATTACTACACTTACATCATCAGAACAACATTACTCATCTTCCACCCTCATCACCACATCACTCCACTCTCACAATCATCACCAAATTACTACACTCCCATCATCATCACCACATTACTACACTCCCACCATCATCACCAAATTACTACACTCCCATCATCATCACGACATTACTACACTCCCATCATTATCACTACATTACTCCCCTCATCATCATCACTATATAACTCCAATCCCATCATCATCGTCACATTACTAACCTCTCATCATGATCAACACTTTGTTCCACTCTCATCATAATTACCACATTACTCAACTCTCACTATCATCACGACATGAATCCCATCAACATCACCACCACCATATTACTCCACTCCCATCATCATCACCACATTACTACACTCCCATCAACATCACCACATAATTCCACTAATCATCATCACCACATTACTCCACTTTTATCATCATCACCACATTACAACACTGCCACCATCATCGTCACATTACTACACTCTCATCATAATCACCACATTACTCCACTTCACCATTATCACGACATAACTTCACTCCCATCAATATCACTACCACATTACTCCACTCCCAACATCATCACCACATTACTACACTCCCATCATCATCATCAATATATTACTATACTCCCATTAACTTCTCCTCATTAATCCACTCCCACAATCATAACTACATTACTAGACTTCCATCATCATCACCCTATTGTTACACTCCCATTATCATCATCACATTACTATTATCCAATCATCATCACTTCATTACTCCACTCCCATCTTTATCACCACATTACTACACTCCCATCATCATCACCACACTACTTCACTCCTATCATCATTATATATATTCACTCCTATCATCACCACATCACTACTTGTTGGAAATTTCCAACACTAACACACTACTATTGTATTATAATACATCATCATTATTATATACTAACTACAGTAGTTATTAATTTCACTAACGGTAGTCTCAACATAAATTAACCATTTTATCTGCGCATTAGTGCTAGAATTCTCATGAAATCGAGAAGCAAAATTGCGTCAGATAATGTCTAGTTAGACACATTTATTACCAATGTGTTAGAGAATTGAATGTGGTTCTCTAAAATTATCAGTATTCCGTGTAATAATTACCTACGGACAATATGACTCCCGATAATCTAAAACCGAGAGTTATTAACTGAAATTGTTATCTAGTAGCAGTTTATCTGTTACGCCGAATGCCATGGAGAAAATAAAATCTTCTCCATTTCTCGTTTAACACCATAAAACGAGAATATGATAATATTTAAATCCCTATAATTGCAACCCAGTTCACATTAACGTATTACATCCATAATTGCACGGAAAAGAATTATTCGTGATTAATAATTTCTGTGGTGAATGCAAGAGACAGGTTGAGTGAGGTGGAGATGCCATTGTGCGAGTGAAGGCATCCCTGGCGTGAAGAGTGGCGAGACACGTGGTAGTGACTGGGGAGTTTATCGACAAGAATTACGTTGATACCCGGTCAACAGTTAACAATTACTTATCCACGTGTTCTATAGTGCCCGGCCAGTTAATAACTCGTCAACAATTGAAGCCACGACCTGTAATTACACTTACACAGCAGTGGACGCCTGGGACTGGCTGACGCAGTTTCGGCAGATCTCAGTATTTGATACGCTCATGTTAAGTATAACATTCTCGTTTGATGCATCATCCTAGATTTTATATTTATGAGTAGTCTGTTGTTATACAGCAAGGATACCTAATACACAACGTTAGTAGAATTACGACAATTTCTCCGTTTTCATGAATATTTGAAATAAATTGTAGCCTAATCAAATGCTACTTAAATTTCTCTGATTTCAGCGTGTATACGAGGAGTCGACAAGTTGTTTCTCATCATTCGTGATATTCACCTCGGGTTCTTTCTTTATTGTGATCCTGTGACCACGAGGACGAATGACGAAATGGCGTTATAAAAATCGTCTTACAGCTAAGACCCTTTTTTCGCACAAATTTATCTAATATTATTACTGATTTCTATATAATTTATATAGGATTTTTACATTGAATAAATTATTGCCAGAAATGATGATTGGTAATTAATGTGTTTGCTCTGACTGTTGCTCAGTAATTCATAACCTTTAATATTCATAATTTGAGTTATCATATCTTTGAATCTATTGTAGTTTAGATTTACTATGTTATTAACTCAACAATGAACTAGTGACGAACCACTCTGGTTCCTAGATAGATATGAACTTCTAGAAATACCCCCCCAATGTTGGTATTTGAGGCTTTGACTTTAATTAATTAATAATACAGTCTATTCATTATTTTCAAGTGATTATTCATTTAATTAGTATCCATAGACAGTGGTTCTCTAGTGTTATTCTAATGATCACTTTTATTCGATTCCCTCTTTTCTCAAAAGTGGGTGGTCCTTCGAATTATTAAATACAATAAGCAAATAATTGAATATATGAGTCAAGCCCCAGATATCCCACACTACTCCCACCATCATCACTATATTACTCCATTCATCTTCTTCACTATATTGCTCCACTCACCAGCATCAATATAATACTAAACTCCCATCATCATTGCCACATTACTCCACTCATCAGCATCAATATGTTACTCAACTACCATCATCATCACCACATTGCTACACTTACAACATCAGAACAACATTACTCAACTTCCTCCATCATCACCACATCACTGCACTCTCACCATCATTTTCACATTACTACACACCCATCATCAACATCATCACATTACTACATTCCCATCATTATCACTACATTACTCCCTTCATCAGCATCACTATATTACTCCAATCCCATCATCATCGTTACATTACTCCACTCTCATCATGATCACCACATTGTTCCACTCTCATCAAAATCACCACATTACTCTACTCCGACTATCATCACGACTTAACTTCCATCATCATCACCACAATCATATTACTCCACTCCCATCATCTTCACCACCACCATACTATTCTACTCCCATCATCATCACCACATTACTACACTTCCATCATCATCACCACATAATTCCACTAATCATCATCACCACAATAGTTCACTACCATCATCATCACCACATTACTCCACTTTCATCTTAATCACCACATTACTACACTCCCATCATCATCATCAATATATTACTCCTCTCCCACGATCATCACCATATTGCTATACTCCCATCAACTTCTCATTAATCCACTCCCATCTTCATAACTACATTACGTCACTTCCATCATCATCACCAATATAATACACTCCCACCTTTTTCTCCACTCAAAACGTCATCACCACATTACTCCACTCTTCTCATCATCATCTCATTACTCCACTCCCATTATCAGCACAACAATATTCCACTCCCATCATCATAATCAAATTACTACACTCCCATCATCATCATTACCACATTTCACCACTTCAATCATCATCACCTCATTACTACACCACCAACATCGTCAGCACATTACTCCACTACCATTATCATTATCACTTTACTACACTCCCATCAGAATCACCATTACTCCTCTCACATCAACATCACTACATTACTCCACCTCGTTTATCATCACCACATTACTACACTCCTATCATCATTACCACATTACTTAACTCCTATCATCATCACTACATATCTATACCCCTATAATTATCACCACATTACTCTACTCCCACCATTACCACATTACTCTACTCCCATCATCATCACTACATTACGCCATTCATCATCATCACTATATTACTCCATTCATCAGCATCCATATATCTACCATCCTCATCACCTCATTACTCCACTCTCATCATAATCACAACAGTACTCCACTCCTATCATGAATACCACATTACTCAACTCCCATCATCATCACTACATAACTCCGCTCCCACTATCATCACCACTTTACTACACTCCCACCATCATCATCACATTACTCAATTCCCATCATCATCATCACATTACTACACTCCCATCATTATCACTATATTTCTCCCCTCATCATCATCATCACTATATTACTCCACTCCCATCATCATCACCACATTACTCCTCTGTTATCATGATCACCACATTGCTCCACTCTCATCATAATCACCACATAACTTCACTCCCATCATCATCACCACAACATTACTCCACTCTCATCATCATTACAACATTACTAAACTCCCACGATCATCACCACATTACTTCACACCCATCAACTTCATCTCATTAATCCTCTCCCATCATCATAACTACAACACTACAATTCCTTCATCATCGCCACATTATTCCACTCTCTTCATGATCACCATTTTACTCCACTCCCACCATCATCACCACATTACAACACTCTCACCATCATTACCACATTACTACACTCCCCTCCCCGTCACCACCACCACATTACTTCACTCCCGCCATTATCAAGACATAACTTCACTCCCATCATCAGCATCATCAGTACACTACTCCACTCCCACGATCATCCCCATATTACCCTACTTCCATCAACTTCTCCTCATCAATCCACTCACATCATCATAACTACATTACTACACTCCCACCATTATCTCCACACTACTACACTTCCATGAACTTCTCCTCATCAATCCACTCCCATCAGCATAACTACATTACTACACTCCCACCATTATCTCCACATTACTCCCCTTCCAACATCACCCCATTTGTACACTCCCATCATTATCCCCATATTACTCCACACCCACCGTCATCATCACCACATTACTCCACTCCCATCATCATCACCATATACATTACTCCACTCCCATCATCATCACCATATACATTACTCCACTCACAACATATAGAACAACATTACTCCACATCTTCCATCATCACCACATCACTCTCATCATCATCATCACAACATTAAACTCCCATTATCATCAATACATTACTCCACTCCAACGATCATCACCAAAGTTCTACACACCCATAAACTTCAACCCATTAACCCACTCCAATCATCATAACTACATTACTACACTTCCATCATCACCACCACATTACTCCACTTCCATCATGATCACCACATTACTCTATTCCCACCATCATCACGACATAACTTCACTCTTATTATCATTACCACCATATTGCGCCACTCCTATTATCATCACCCCATTACTTCTCTCCTACTATTATCAAGACATAACTTCACTCCCATCATCATCACAACAACATTAAGCCACTCCCATCAACATTACAACATTACTACTCTCCCAACATCTTCACCACATGACTACACTCCCATCATCATCAATACATTACTCAACGACGTCGATCATTACCATATTACTTCACACCCATCAACTTCACCTCATTATTCCACTCCCATCATCATAACTACAATTCTACACTTCCATCATAGTCACTACAATAGCACACTCCCGCCATTATCACCACTTTACTCCACTCTCATCAGCATCACCTTATTACTACCATGCCATCATTATCTCTACATTACTCCACACCCATTACCATCTTCACAACATTACTCCACCCCCATCTTCCTCATCATATTACTCCACTTTCTTCATCATCACCACATTACTCCACTTCCATCATCATCACCTCATTACTACACCACCAACATCATCAGCACATTACTCCACTCCTAACATCATCACCACACCGGTAGACTCCCATCATCATCATCACCACATACTCCCCTCCCATCATCATCACCACATTACTTCACTTCATCATCACTTCATTACTCCACTCCTGCCTTCATTAACACAATACTACTCTCCCATCATCATCACCACATTACTTCACTTCGATCATTATCACCCCATTAATGCACACCCATCATCATCACCACATTACTACACGCCCATCATTAACGTGACATTACTCCCCTCATCATCATCATCACTATATTACTCCACTCCCATCATAATCGCCACATTACTTCACTCCCACCATCATCATGACATAACTTCACTTCCATCATCATCATCATCATCATCACTACATTACTACACTCCTAACATCATCACCACATTACTCCACTCCCATCTTTATCACCACATTACTCAACTTCGTTCATTATCACCACATTACTACACTCCTATCATCAGCACCACGTCTACTACACTCCCATCATCATCACCACATAACTACACTCCCTTCATCATCACCACGCCTACTACACTCCCATCATCATTATCACCACGCCTACTACACTCCCATCATCATCACCACATAACTACACTCCCTTCATCATCACCACGCCTACTACACTCCCATCATCATTATCACCCCATTACTACACTCCTATCATCATCACCACATAACTGCACTCCCTTCATCATCACCACGACTACTACACTCCCATCATCGTCATCTCGACTTATCCCTTCATGTAAAATTTCTACAACCCTCACTAATTTTTCTCTATCCGGGATATTTCTATTTCTTCTGTCATTTGGCAAAGGCTTTCAAACAAAAAACTACTTGAAGGCATCTGAAGACTCCTTCAACCTCCTAGCTATAACGAAGTTAACAATGACTGCGTCAGCTAACAAGGTCAACCAACAACGGTCTGGCAAGAAAGGGCTAGAAAAGGGCCGCACACAGCAGGAAGTTGAATGCACACGATGTACAATGATAGCAAAATAGTAGGAACAAAAACGCCGGGAACTTGAAATTTATAAGCAAAGAGAAAAAGAGCTTCAACAACAAAAATTTGAGCATCAATGCCAGCTTGCCACATCAATGATTTTGTTTCACAAAAAGAGGGAAGCAAAACTAGAGGACCGTGGACAAAGCTTCAAGAATGACTTCGCACAGGCGCTTGAAGATGACTTCGCACAGGCGCTAGAAGACATTAATGTGTGAAGTTTCAGAAAGTGGGTTGGTACAGCCACCGACTGGTTGTTTACGCCTATAGCAACATTGAACATTTATTCGCTATTATAACTTAATTTTGTATAACAAATAAATAAATAAATAAATAAATAAATAAATAAATAAATAAATAAATATCATATTTTCCTATATTATTCTGTGTGTGTGTGTGTTTATTCACCTAGCTGTATGCACTAAGTTATGATTCCGGGAGTTGAGTTACGGCTCTTTAGTCCCACCTCTGAACCGTCAATCAACTGGTGTACAGATTCCTGAGGCTACTGGGCTCTATCATATCTACATTGGAAACTTTGTATGGTCAGCCTCCACGACATCACTTCCTAATTCATTTCATGTGTTAACTACTCTGTCAATGAAAAAGTTATTCCTAACGTCCCTGTGGCTCATTTGGGCACTCAGATTCTACCTGAGTTCCCTGGTTCGCGTACCCTCTGTGTTAAACAGCTTATCCTTATCTACCTTGTCAATTCCTCTGAGAATTTTGTAGGTCGTGATCATGTCTCCACTTCCTCTTCTGTCTTCCAGAGTCGTGAGGTGCATTTCTCACAGCCTTTCCTCCTAACTCATGCCTCTTAGTCCTGTGCCTAGTCTAGTGACATACCTCAGAACATTTTCCAGATTCTTCTTATGCTTGACAAGGTACGGGCTCCATGCTGGGGCCGCATACTCAAGGATTGATCTTACATATGTGGGTATACAGGGTTCTGAATGACTACTTTCACAGGTTCCTGAAGGCAGTTCTGATGTTAGCCAGCCTTGCATACACCGCCGATGTTATTCTTTTTATTTGGGCTTCAAGAGACAGGTTAGGTATACTCACCTAGTTGTACTCACCTAGTTGTGGTTGCTGGGGTTGGCCTTTGGCTCTTTGGTCCTGCCTCTCAACCGTCAATCAACTGATGTACAAATTCCAGAGCCTACTGAGCTCTATCATATCTACATATGAAACGTGTATGGAGTCAACCTCTTTCACATCAACTCCTAGTGCATTCCATTTATTAACTACTCTGACACTGAAAAAGTTCTTTCTAATGTCTCTGTGGCTCATTTGAGTACTCAACTTCCACCTGTGTCCTTTTATGCGCGTACCACCCGTGTTAAATAATCCATCCTTGTCTACCCTGTCAATTCCCCTGAAAATTTTGTATGTGGTGATCATGTCTCCCCTAGCTCTTCTGTCTTTCAGCGACGTGAGGTGCAGTTCACGTAGTCTGTCCTCGTAACTCATTCCTCTTAGTTCTGGGACTAGTCAAGTGGCGTACCTCTGAACTTTTTCCAGCTTCGTCTTGTACTTGACTAGATACGGGTTCCATGCTGGGACTGCATACTCCAGGATTGGCCTTACAAATGTGGTATACAACGTTGTGAAGGATTCCTTACACATGTTTCTGAAAGCAGTTCTGATGTTAGCCAGCATCGCATAGGCCGCTGATGTTATTCTTTTGATGTGAGCTTCGGGAGACAGGTTTGGCGTGATATCAACTCCTTGATCTTTCTCTCTGTCCGTTTCGTGGAGGACTTCATCTCCCATTCGGTATCCAGTGACTGGCCGCCTAGTTCCTCCTCCTAGTTTCATTACCTTACATTTACTTGGGTTGAACTTTAGTAGCCATTTGTCGGACCATTCCTTCAGTTTGTCTAGGTCATCTTGTAGCCTCATACTATCCTCCTCTGTCTTGATCCTCCTCATAATTTTTGCATCATCAGCAAACATTGAGTGGAACGAGTCAATTCCTTCTGGGAGATCATTTACATATATCAGAAACAGTATAGGTCCAAGGACTGATCCCTGTGGGGCTCCATTGGTGACTCCCCTCCACTCCGAGACCTCACCCCTCACGGTGACTCGCAGTGTCCTGTTGCTTAGGTACTCTCTTATCAAGTGGAGTACCTTCCCTTTCACTCCTGCCTGCATTTCCAGTTTGTGCACTTTTCTCTTATGTGGTACAATGTCAAAAGCTTTCTGGTAGGCATGGAATATGCAGTTTCCCCAGTCCTCTCTCTCTCTCTCTCTTGCCTGATTTCTGTTGCCTGGTCATAGAACTCAATTAATTCTGTCCGGCATGATTTGCCATCTCTGAACCCATGTTGATGTTGTGTTACAAAGTTCTTCCGCTCCAGATGTTCCACTAGATTTTTCGCACAATCTTTTCCATCATCTTGCATGGAATGCAAGTTAGGGACACTGGCCTGTAGTTCAGTGCCTCCTGCCTATCACTCTTCTTGTAAATTGGGACTACATTGGCAGTCTTCCAAATTTTTGGCAGATCACCTGTTACCAGTGACTTGTTTTACACCATGGAGAATGGTAGGCACAGAGCTTCTGCTCCTTCCTTTAGAATCCATCGTAAGATTCCATCCGGGCCTATATCCTTTGTCACGTCCAAATCTAGGAGATGCTTCCTCACCTCCCCACTGGTAATCACAAACTCCTCTAGTGGTGAATGGTTTGATGTTCCCTCTCTTATCTCTGGGACTTCTTCTTGCTCTGAGGTGAAGACTTCCTGGAATTTCTTATTGAGTTCCTTGCACATTTCCTTGTCGTTTGTAGTGAATCTTTCTGCCCCTATCCTCAGTTTCATTACCTGTACCTTCACTATTGTTCTCCTCCTGATGTGGCTATGCAGCAGTTTGGGTTGAGTCTTTGCCTTGCTCCCTATGTCATTTTCATATTGCCTCTCTACCTCTCTTCTCACCCTGACGAATTCATTCCTGGCGCTCTGGTATCTTTCTCTGCTCTCTAGTGTCCTGTTGTTTCTATAGTTTCTCCTCGCACTTGTACTTAGTTGCTTTGCTAGCTTACAACTCTGATTAAACCATGGGTTTCTCATCTCCATTTGATATTTTTCCTTTTGGACTGGGACGAGCTTATCTACTGCCTCCTTACATTTCTGAGTGATGTAGTCCATTATGTCTTGAACTGTCTTTCCTCTGAGCTCTGTTTCCCAAGCTATTTCAGTTGAGAATTTTCTCATCTCCTCATAGTTTCCATTCCGAAATGCCGGCCTCTTGCTTTCTGGTCCCTTGAGTTCATTAATCCTTCTTCGACCAGATACTCAAACAACAGTACACTGTGATCAGGTGTAATATCATCTACTAGATCTTTCTCTCTGTCCGTTTCATGAAGGATTTTATCTCCCATTCTGTATCGTGTGTCAGGCCACCTCTGTGTGTGTGTGTGTGTGTACTCACCTAGTTGTGCTTGCGGGGGTTGAGCTCTGGCTCTTTGGTCCCGCCTCTCAACCGCCAATCAACAGGTGTACAGGTTCCTGAGCCTATTGGGCTCTATCATATCTAAACTTGAAAGTGTGTATGGAGTCAGCCTCCACCACATTACTTCCTAATGCATTCCATTTGTCAACCACTCTGACACTAAAAAAGTTCTTTCTAATATCTCTGTGGCTCATTTGGGCACTCAGTTTCCACCTGTGTCCCGTAGTGCGTGTGCCCCTTGTGTTAAATAGCCTGTCTTTATCAACCCTGTCGATTCCCTTGAGAATCTTGAATGTGGTGATCATGTCCCCCCTAACTCTTCTGTCTTCCAACGAAGTGAGGTTTAATTCCCGTAGTCTCTCCTCGTCGCTCATACCTCTCAGCTCGGGTACTAGTCTGGTGGCAAACCTTTGAACCTTTTCCAGTTTAGTCTTATGCTTGACTAGATATGGACTCCATGCTGGAGCCGCATACTCCAGGATTGGTCTGACATATGTAGTATATAATGTTCTGAAAGATTCCTTACACAAGTTTCTATAGGCCGTTCTTATGTTAGCCAACCTAGCATATGCTGCTGATGTTATCCTCTTGATATGAGCTTCAGGGGACAGGTCTGGCGTGATATCAACCTCCAGGTCTTTCTCTCTCTCTCACTCTTTAAGTATCTCATCTCCCAAATGATACCTTGTATCTGGTCTCCTGCTTCCTACCTCTATCTTCATTGCACTACATTTGCTTGGGTTAAACTCTAACAGCCATTTGTTCGATCATTCCTGCAGCTTGTCTAGGTCTTCTTGAAGCCTCAAGCTCTCCTCCTCCTCTGTCTTAATCATTCTCATAATTTTGGCGTCGTCAGCAAACATTGAGAGGAATGAGTGTATACCATCTGGGAGATCATTTACGTATATCAGAAACAGGATAGGTCCAAGCACAGAGTCCTGTGGGACTCCACTGGTGACTTCACGCCAGACTGAGGTCTCACCCCTCACTGTAACTCTCTGCTTCCTATTGCTTAGGTACTCCCTTATCCACTGGAGTGCCCTACCAGTTACTCCTGCCTGTTTCTCCAGCTTATGCATCAACCTTTTATGGGGTACTGTGTGAAAGGCTTTCCGACAGTCCAAAAAATTGCAGTCCGCCCATCCTTCTCTTTCTTGCTTAATCTTTGTCACCTGATCGTAGAATTCTATCAAGACTGTAAGGCAAGATTTACCCTCCCAGAACCCATGTTGATGGGTTGTCACGAAGTCTCTTCTCTCCAGATGTGTTACTAGGTTTTTCCTCACAATCTTCTCCATCACCTTGCATGGAATACAAGTTAAGGACACTGGCCTGTAGTTCAGTGCCTCTTGTCTGTCACCCTTTTTGTATATTGGTACTACATTAGCAGTCTTCCATATTTCTGGTAGGTCTTCCGTTTCCAGTGACCTACTATACACTATGGAGAGTGGCAAGGAAAGTGCTCCTGCACACTCTTTCAATACCCATGGTGAGATTCCGTCCGGCCCAACAGCTTTTCTCACATCCAGCTCCAATAGGTGCTTCTTGACCTCATCTCTTGTAATTTCGAACCTTTCCAAGGTCACCTGGTTTGATGCCACCTCATCTAGCGCCGTGACTTCTCCCTGTTCTATTGTAAACCTGGAACCTTTTGTTGAGTTCTTCACACACCTGTTTGTCATTCTCTGTGTACCTGTCCTCGCCCATCCCAAGTTTCATCACCTGTTCCTTCACTGCTTTCTTCCTCCTGATGTGACTGTGTAGTAGCTTTGATTCGGTCTTGGCTTTATTAGCTATATCGTTTTCATACCTTTTCTCAGCTGCTCTTCTCACACTAACATACTTGTTCCTGGTTCTCTGGTATATCTCTCTCTACTTTCTGGTGTTCTGTTATTAAGGAAGTTCCTCCATGCCCTTTTGTTCAGCTCCTTTGCTTTCATACATTCCCTATTAAACCTCCGATTCTTCCTTTGCTTCTCTGTTTTTTCCTGTCGGGCTGGGACAAACCTGCTTACAGCCTCCTGACATTTTTGGGTGACATAGTCCATCATGTCTTGTACGGACTTGGTTCCGAGTTCTGTGTCCCAATGTATATCCCATAGGAATTTATTCATCTCCTCATAGTTTCCCTTTCGGTACGCCAGCCCTTTGTTTCCCAGTTCTTTTTTGGGGGTGATAATTCCTAGCTGAACCAGGTACTCAAAGCTCAATACACTATGATCACTCATTCCCAAGGGTGCTTCCAACTTAACTTCCCTTATATACGACTCATTTAGGGTAAATATCAGATCAAGCAAGGCTGGTTCATCCCCTCCTCTCATTCTTGTCGGTCCCTTGACGTGTTGACTTAGAAAGTTTCTTGTTGCCACATCCAGCAACTTAGTTCTCCATGTGTCTGGGCCTCCATGTGGGTCTCTGTTCCCCCAATCTATCTTTCCATGGTTGAAGTCTCCCATGATTAGAAGTCTGGATCCGTTCCTGCTAGCCACAGAAGCTGCTCTCTCTATTATATTGATGGTGGCCAAGTTGTTTCTATCATATTCCTGTCTGGGTCTTCTGTCATTCGGTGGGGGGTTATATATGACTATTACTATAATTTTCTGTCCTCCAGTTGCTATGGTGCCTGATATGTAGTCACTGAAACCTTCACAGTTCTGAATTACCATCTCTTCGAAACTCCAACCTTCTCTTAGTAGCAAAGCTACACCACATCCTCCTCTCCCTTCTCTCTCTTTCTTCACTACATAGTAGCCCTGTGGAAACACTGCATTTGTTATAGTTTTCGTTAGCTTTGTTTCTGTAAGTGCTATTATGTCTGGGTTTTCTTCTAGTGCCCATACTCCGAGTTCACTTGTTTTATTTGTAACCCCATCTATGTTAGTGTACATTGCCTTGAAGCTCACTTTCTTCTGTTCATTTTCTTGTCCCTTCTTAGCGAGCATTCTGCTGGTGTGGGAAGCTGTTCCGTGGGTGAGAAGATCTGTGAGGTGGTTTGCAGGGTCTCAGAGGATTTTGTGGTGGGGGGTGGGGGTTTAAGGGAAGGGGGGACAGGTAGGGTGTGGGTTAATAAGGAGATAGGGGGAGGAGGGATAGGGAGGGTATGGGATGAAGGGGAAGGGGAAGACAGGGAGGGAAAGGTGGGAGGGGGAACATGATGGGAATGGGGAAGGGGTGACAGGGTCAGAATGGGGTGGGGGGGGAGGGAAGGTTGGGTGGGGGCAGGTAGGGTGAGGGGAAGAGAGGGTTTCTATACAGAGGGGGGTGGTGGTGTTGCCCTCCCCTCTGGTGTTGCTGGGATGCTGGTCGTGGGTTCCCCTCTTGTCTCTAGGACTGTTGTGTTGGGGGCTGTGATTTTCTGGTTTGCTCCCCTCTCCCTGCGCTTCCTCCTTGCCTCTGCTGCCCTGGCTCTCTCCTCCTTCGTCCTGTCCCTCTGCAGGAATACTTTTTTGTATCCCTCCACATGCTGCAGACGGCTCTTCCTTTCGAGAATATCTTCCTTCGTGGTTTCGTTTGTAAACACCACCTTTATAAGTCAGTTTCTGTCCTTGTTATACCAGCCCAGTAGTGTAGATGAGGACTAGAGCGACGCGCGCCATCTGCCCAGGTGGCACTCGTGAGTGGCACCTGGACAGATGGCGTGCGTGTATCTAGTCCTCAAGGGTATGGGGGGATTTTCCCGGAAGTTTGGCGCGTGTCGGAGGTATGTGGTGCGCGCGGTTCTTGTCCTCGGGGCTTTGTGGTGCTTTTTCCATGTGTTTGGGTCAGGAAAGAGGGGAAGCCATGTTGTTGTGGGGTGTAGGAGAGTATGTGGTAGCGTAAGAAATACAAGGATAAGAGTGGAATATGAGGAAGGAGTAAATGAATATGTATGTGTGTTTGGCGTAGACTTAATCCTGCGTGACGATAATAGTTTTGATGATCGTAAGTAAGGTGAGAGGAGTCCCAACATAGTCTGTTATGTTGTTTGGGGTGGGGGAGGGGTAGGGGAGGGAGGGAGGGAGGGAGGGAAGGGTGAGTGGAGCTTCCCCTCGTCGTGAGACTGCTCGGGGTCATTTGCGGTTTTTGACAAACCATTAGCTCCCCCTGCAGGAAGCCGTAAGTGTGAGAGGATGAGAGAGTAGAGTCCAGCAGGAGGGATGTGGTCCATTTGGCTTAATCGTTTTTTTTTTTTCAAGTCTAATTTCTTCGAGTTATGCATCTGTGTTTGGAGATGGGTCATACATGGTATGAAGTGTGGAGGAGGAGGAGAAGGAGGAATAGAAAGAGAGCAGTCACTCTTAAGTTGTGAATGAGAAGAGGTAAACAGTTGGTGTTGAAGGAGTGTATAGGTGATAGAGTTGGATGGCTGTGAACCATTACCCTTAAGCGTTTTTCAATGTCTGCGGAGGGGTGTGCGTACTGGTCACCGGTTAGAGGGTAACTGAAGAGACTTTTCCAAGTAGTTTGGTTATATCTCCCCCTCCCGGAGGGTAGGCAATGACAGCCATTACTTCCTCAGACACGGCGGAAGTGGTTGGGCATCCATTACCCAGTGCGTTTTCGTTAAGGAAGGGGAGATGTGCGCAACATACAAATTCCAAAATGCAGACCTGAGAGTTTGACACACAATGATTAACAAGCCATCTGATTATTTATACATCTCTCTCTCTACATTATATGCGGGGTTACATATTGTGTCAAGAACTACCTACGTGATGCTAAACAGTCCAATCTCACACAAGGCAGTCATATGGGCAGTAAAGGCTTGCAGAGACGCATAAAGGAGTCCAGGACTGAACCTCAACAATTCATTTTTAGCTAAGCAAGTTACAATCATGACGAGCTAGTTACAAATTTCAATATAAGTCAACACATCGTCACGGAGACGCGATCTCTACCTACAATTGTTCTTGTTAACTGTGATCATTGAAATGTATGCATGTTTACTCAATCTCCACCACGTCTTCTTCCTACAGCCATTACTGTTGTGCAGAGCTTGTATCACACAACTGGCGTTATCATAGCAAGACAATGTCACAGAATGTTCAAGACTCCTGAATGAATGAACCGGCAGTCCCTCTCGCTGAGGTCTAACCTTCGCGGCGGTTTGAGACGTTGTGAGATGGACTAGGTAGTGGGATGGCCTTACCCTCTCCCCATCCACCCCCACCAAACCCCTACCACCCCCCTCCATGCCCAAACCATCAAGTATCACTGCACCCTTCCCAGACCAGATGTTCTGTGCAAAGCCTTAGTATCATCATTCTTTGCTCAAATAGCATTTTTTTTTTAAGAATATCCAGTAATAAGCAGGTCTTCAATCTTATTATTAAAACAAATCATAATTTGTTGTAAACACTACTGCGTGGGATATACATAGCAGTCAGTGGTTTCTCTCTCTCTCTCTCTCCAGATCATTTAATAGTTGGGGAAAGTAACATCATTTCCTTTCTCCTGCTGCCGCTGTTCACGTATCTTTCTCCATTTCACTCAGACTGACAGCGCACCAGAGGATGGAGGACTAATGTAAATTTTCGAGCCCCCATCACTCTCACCCTTATAACCTTGTAAGGTAGCACGACCAATATGCTAACTTCGTTCTTTGCCCAAATAACTTTTTAAGAGTAACGAGCAACTTTCTGTCCGATGTCTGAATAATGAAATGTAAACCATGTTTAGCCATTACATCCAAACACAATAAAATATTTTTGTTCCACACATACAAATTCCAAGCAAGTAAGCATATATACGTCAATATGGAAAAACACAATCTTGATACTATTATTAAATTGAGTTGTTCATTATCCCCGAGTTCAAGGCTGACTCTCTTAAGACCTACATCATCCAATGTAAACACCAATCGATGAGAATATAACCGGGTGAGTCGATAGTGAAATAGCTCTGGGCTATGTCTATTTTCAGTTCTTGTATCACAGTCAATGTAGCGTAATGGGGAAACAGTCTTTCAACTGCCTACATAATTAGCATTTGAAAATGTATGCAAGTCTAGGCAATCTCCTATAGCCCTTACATTCTAAACACAAATAAAATATTAGAACACGCTTGCATCGCATTTTATCATCATTAAGTAACGTGGAGATCAACTTTCTGCCGGTTGTCCGAATATCATTATTGAAATGTGAACCCCATTTAGCCAAACACAATATCTCCATTACACCTCATAGCATATAAATATTACGGTCTGCAAGTTTTTAGCCCTCTGTAACACAATGTAACGTAACGTAACGTAACGCAAATCAACTTTTTGCAGTCCAAAATGTCAATTTGAAACGAAAAGTGAGGCTTAGTCCATCTCCATTACATCTCTTACCATATAAATATTGGTGTCTACCAGTTTTAGACCCTGTAACACATTGTAACGTAACGTGGTAATCATCCTCATATTTCTACAGACCAAATAACATTTTTAAATGAAAGTATGACTTAGCCCATCTTCATTACATCTCTTACCATATAAATATTGGCGTCTACCAGTTTTAGCCTCTGTAACACAATGTAACGTAACGTAACGCAAATCAACTTTTGCAGTCTAAAATTACATTTTTAAATGAAAGTATGACTTAGTCCATCTCCATTACATCTCTTGCCATATAAATAATTGGTGTCTACCAGTTTTAGACCCTGTAACACATTGTAACGTAACGAGGAAATCATCATCATCATCATCATATTTCTACAGACCAAATATCATTTTTAAATGAAAGTAAGACTTAGTCCATCTTCATTACATCTCTTACCATATAAAATATTGGCGTCTACCAGTTTTAGCCCTCTGTAACACAATGTAACGTAACGTAACGCAAATCAACTTTTTGCAGTCCAAAATGTCATTTTTAAATGAAAGTATGACTTAGCCCATCTTCATTACATCTCTTACCATATAAATATTGGCGTCTATCAGTTTTAGCCCTCTGTAACACAATGTAACGTAACGTAACGTAACGCAAATCAACTTTTTGCAGTCCAAAATGTCATTTTTAAATGAAAGTATGACTTAGCCCATCTTCATTACATCTCTTACCATATAAATATTGGCGTCTATCAGTTTTAGCCCTCTGTAACACAATGTAACACAACGTAACGTAACGCAAATCAACTTTTACAATCCAAAATGTCATTTTTAAATGAAAGTATGACTTAGCACATCTCCATTACATCTCTTACCATATAAATATTAACCTCTACCAGTTTTAGCCCTCTAAACCAGTCAGGACCTGCGGTCCTGACTCTGACCGCAGGTCCGGTTTGGAGTGGAGACGGGTTCAAGTAAAAAATGGCCACACAGGAAATGATTTCGACGTTCAGTAAACACTCGCCGAGTGGACAACTGAATGCCCGACAGCCCAATACGGGGTTGATGATAGTATTTAATTGAATGTGAAACTTAAAACTAAACTAAAAGCTCACACGAGATAATTTCCACGTTCAGTTAACACTCACTGAGTTGTAAACTGAAAGACTAAGCAAGCCAATGCATAGTTGATGATGATAGTAATATTTTAAGATTTAGAAACTTTACACTAAATGACCACACATGTAGCGATTTTGCATTCAGTAAACATTTACTGAGTTGTAGTCCAATGTCTGATTATTCAGACATTGGACAGAAAGTTGCTCGTTACTCTTAAAATGTTATTTGGGCAAAGAACGAAGTTAGCATATTGGTCGTGCTACCTTACAAGGTTATAAGGGTGAGAGTGATGGGGGCTCGAAAATTGACATTAGTCCTCCATCCTCTGGTGCGCTGTCAGTCTGAGTGAAATGGAGAAAGATACGTGAACAGCGGCAGCAGGAGAAAGGAAATGATGTTACTTTCCCCAACTATTAAATGATCTGGAGAGAGAGAGAGAGAGGAACCACTGACTGCTATGTATATCCCACGCAGTTGTGTTTACAACAAATTATGATTTGTTATAATAATAAGATTGAAGACCAGCTTATTACTGGATATTCTTAAAAAAAAATGCTATTTGAGCAAAGAATGATGATACTAAGGCTTTGCACAGAACATCTGGTCTGGGAAGGGTGCAGTGATACTTGATGGTTTGGGCAAGGAGGGGGTGGTAGGGGTTTGGTGGGGGTGGATGGGGAGAGGGTAAGGCCATCCCACTACCTAGTCCATCTCACAACGTCTCAAACCGCCGCGAAGGTTAGACCTCAGCGAGAGGGACTGCCGGTTCATTCATTCAGGAGTCTTGAACATTCTGTGACATTGTCTTGCTATGATAACGCCAGTTGTGTGATACAAGCTCTGCACAACAGTAATGGCTGTAGGAAGAAGAGGTGGTGGAGATTGAGTAAACATGCATACATTTCAATGATCACAGTTAACAAGAACAATTGTAGGTAGAGATCGCGTCTCCGTGACGATGTGTTGACTTATATTGAAATTTGTAACTAGCTCGTCATGATTGTAACTTGCTTAGCTAAAAATGAATTGTTGGGGTTCAGTCCTGGACTCCTTTATGCGTCTCTGCAAGCCTTTACTGCCCATATGACTGCCTTGTGTGAGATTGGACTGTTTAGCATCACGTAGGTAGTTCTTGACACACTATGTAACCCCGCATATAATGTAGAGAGAGAGATGTATAAATAATCAGATGGCTTGTTAATCAATGTGTGTCAAACTCTCAGGTCTGCATTTTGGAATTTGTATGTTGCGCACATCTCCGCTTCCTTAACGAAAACGCACTGGGTAATGGATGCCCAACCACTTCCGCCGTGTCTGAGGAAGTAATGGCTGTCATTGCCTACCCTCCGGGAGGGGGAGATATAACCAAACTACTTGGAAAAGTCTCTTCAGTTACCCTCTAACCGGTGACCAGTACGCACACCCCTCCGCAGACATTGAAAAACGCTTAAGGGTAATGGTTCACAGCCATCCAACTCTATCACCTATACACTCCTTCAACACCAACTGTTTACCTCTTCTCATTCACAACTTAATAGTGACTGCTCTCTTTTTATTCCTTCTTCTCCTCCTCCTCCACACTTCATACCATGTATGACCCATCTCCAAACACAGATGCATAACTCGAAGAAATTAGACTTGAAAAAAAAACGATTAAGCCAAATGGACCACATCCCTCCTGCTGGACTCTACTCTCTCATCCTCTCCCAATTACGGCTTCCTGTAGGGGAAGCTAATGGTTTGTGAAAACCGCAAATGACCCCGAGCAGTCTCACGATGAGGGGAAGCTCCACTCACCCTTCCCTCCCTCCCTCCCTCCCTCCCTCCCTCCCCTACCCCTCCCCCACCCCAAACAACATAACAGACTATGTTGGGACTCCTCTCACCTTACTTACGATCATCAAAACTATTATCGTCACACAGGATTAAGTCTACGCCAAACACACATACATATTCAATTACTCCTTCCTCATATTCCACTCTTATCCTTGTATATCTTACGCTACCACATACTCTCCTACACCCCACAACAACATGGCTTCCCCTCTTTCATGACCCAAACACACGGAAAAAGCACCCCAAAACCCCGAGGACTAGAACCGCGCGCACCACTTACCTCCGACACGCGCCAAACTTCCGGGAAAATCCCCCCAAACCCTTGAGGACTTGACACCTGCGCGCCATCTGTCCAGGTGCCACTCACGAGTGCCACCTGGGCAGATGGCGTGCGTCGCTCTAGTCCTCATCTACACTACTCAGCCCAACCTGAAAACCTTCTCAATGTTTTGTTCAGCCCCTTCCATCTGTAACCCCTTCAGTAGCCCACGTACTGCCTCTCTATCCTTGCTATTTCATTCTTGCCTGTTGGATCCTTCCTGTTCTTTGATGCCTACAACAACCACTGATCTTTTTCTCTCCAGCAGCTGAGTGGTGCACCTTGCTGCTTCCTGTGAGGTGGCAACTGGCATGGCTACCTCCCTCACTGTGGCCATTGCTTCTGAGCTCTTGTTCAGTATGTCCGCAAATGTTTCAGGTACAGAGACATTTCCTTCCACTGTAACATTTCCACCTTCCCTTTGGATGATAATCTGATGCTCGTTCTCTTTATTTTTCTCTGTGAGGGATTTGATCTCCTCCCTTGCTGATGTCAGCTCACTTTGCAGGTAGTTAATTGTAATCCCCATTTCATGCATCTCCCTCCTGAATTCCTCCAGAACTTGGGTTAACATTTTCTTCGTTTGGTCACTTTGGCTGTTTCCTATGTCCCTGTTGCGTCTTCCTGCCATTTTGCCCCTTGTCAAGAGAGAGAGCAAGAGAGAGAGAGAGCAAGAGAGAGAGCAAGGGAGAGCAAGAGAGCAAGAGAGCAAGAGAGAGAGAGCTAGAGTGAGCAAGAGAGAGAGAACAAGAGAGAGCAAGAGAGAGAGAGAGAGAGAGAGAGAGAGAGAGAGAGAGAGAGAGAGAGAGAGAGAGAGAGAGAGAGAGAGAGAGAGAGAGAGAGATAGAGAGAATGTGTGTATGCGTGTGTGCGCATGGGATGGGGGTTAAGAGGTGTCTGCAGATTACGGCAGGTAAGAGAAGGGATTAACACACCTTTCCACGAAAGGTGTTAATCCCTTCTAGCCTGACTGGACGTATGTGTGAGTGCGTGCATGTGTTTGTTTTTGCGTGTGCGTGCGTGTGTGCTTGCAAACGTACGTACGTGTGCGTGCATGTGTTACGGGGGTCCCGTAAAATGTCAACCGCTACCCAAATTGAGCCACTTTGATATTTTAAATGTATCTGGTATACTGAACATAAATTTTGTAATATTTTACCTCTGTACACCTGAAGAATTGAGCAGAATTTGTGTGTGCGTATATGTGTGTGTTTTTGCGTGTGCATGCGTGTGTGCTTTCATACGTACGTGGGCGTGCGTGCGTGCATGCACGTGCATGTGTCACGAGTTCACGTAAGCGTTAACTTCTACCCAAATGAGCCACTTTGAGATTTTTTAAATATATATGCTATCCTGAACAAGAATTTGATACTATTTTACCTCGCACTGTACACATGATTAATTAACCAGAGAGGGGTACATACCAGTCTTCCTTTCCGCTCACACAACTAGATGAGTAATGATGATATATGGTTGACGGTGCTCTGTCGTCGCCTTCCACTTGGTGATTCACTAAGTGCTAGTAGATTGATGATGGCAGCTCTTCTCTATCTACACAAAGCTCTGGAATCAGTCACTGTATCTTTGTGTTCCAATTCATTAATTTACTTTACCACTGATCACAGTCACCACCCAACAAACACAATCAGGCAGTTCCACGGCAGGTCGTCCCACCTGGCCGTCAGGTCAGGTCGCTCCACGCGGACCTCCACACTGTATATGCACCGGTGAGACCACTAGCTACACTTTGGTTTCTTCGCTCTATCGCTTGCGATATGACTATGCTATGTTGCACCCTGCTAGCTACACGCTGTGAGAAGCCAAAAACTATGATCTAGCCTCTATACTCCTTCAATGTCCCGAGAAATTGACGAATTACCGCGGACCTCACTAATCGTGTGTGTCTCCTACCGTCGCCGGCCTACAACTCCTCCTACCGTCGCCAGCCTGTGTGTGTGTGTGTGTGTATGTGTGTGTACTTACCTAATTGTGGTTGCAGGGGTTGAGCTCTGACTCTTTGGTCCCTCCTCTCAACCGTCAATCAACAGGTGTACAGGTTCCTGAGCCTATTGGGCTCTATCATATCTACACTTGAAGCTGTGTATGGAGTCAGCCTCCACCACATCACTTCCTAATGCATTCTATTTGTCTACTACTTTGACACTTAAAAAAAAAAAATTCTAACGTCTCTATGGCTCATTTGGGCACTCAATTTCCACCTGTGTCGCCTAGTGCGTGTGCCCTTGTGTTAAAAAGTCTGGCTTTATCTACCCTATCAATTTCTCTGAGAATCTTGTATGTGGTGACGCCAGCGGTATTGCTATTGGCGGGTGCTTAATTCAGCGAGATGCGGATAATTTACCCCATCCAGTAGCTTATTTCAGTAGGAAGGTCAAAGGACCTGAAGTTCGTTATTCAGCTACGGATCGGGAGGCACTGGCAGTAGTAGAATCAGTTAGGTATTTCGAACCTTACCTATTTCAGCGGCATTTTGTAATCTACACAGACCATCGAGCATTAACACACATATTTAAAAAGCGAACGAAATGCCCACGAATGTCACGCTGGTCTCACGAACTTTCGGCCCACTCATTCCAGATCTTGTACAAGCCTGGTCCAGCACATGTTGTGCCAGACACGCTTAGTAGAAATATAGCGGCAGTTCAGATTAATGAAAATATTGAAACCATTCCATCAGATAAAATGAGAGAATACCAGATGAACGAGCCTAGATGGAAAGAAATTATTGAGTATTTAGAGGGAGGAAAATACCCGAAAAAGAAAAAGAATTTACCTATTCATGATTTTGAAATGAAACAGGGCGTCCTGTATTATGTTAATAGCCAGAATGATAGGGCAGTATTTCAACTCATTATTCCGGACGCGTTGCGGTCATCAGCGTTAAAGCTTGCACATGCTTCAAAAATTGCAGGGCATCCGGGGATCTTTAAAACGCACTTAAAAGCAAAGTCTCTATTTTATTTTCCAGGATTACTTTCTGAGGTAATCAATTTCGTGAAGTCGTACCCTCGTTGCCAGAGGAGGAAAGGCACCCTTAAGGTACAAGCCCCACTTCAGGAATTTCCTGAAATTCGTGAACCGTTAGATCGTGTGGGGGCCGATCTGATTGATTTACACCATAGTCATTCAGGTAACAGATACGTGTTGGTGCTAGTTGACCATCTGTCTAGATACACTACACTAGTTGCATTACCTCAGAAGGATTCTCGTACGGTTGCAGATGCGTTCTTGCGTAGGTTCGTTACTGTATTCGGACCTCCTAAAGTTTTAGTCTCTGACCGGGGTCAAGAATTCAATGGGAATATATTTAGAGAAGTTTGTAAGATTTTAGAGACAACTTCGGCTTTTACAACAGCCTACCACCCACAAGCAAACGGAATGACGGAACGGACTAATCGTTCAGTCAAGGATATGCTTGCAATCCTTGCTGAACATGATGCAAACACCTGGGATGAACACCTACCCTATGTTCAGTTCGCCTTGAATACTGCCATCCACCAATCAATTAACACCCAACCACTTCATTTGTTTACTGGTAATTCATGCAATTTCCCCTCCGGTCTGCTTAACAGACATAATGTTGCATACGGGGAGGACTATCCTTCAGAGGTCCTTGGTAAAATGAGAAATGCATGGAATATTGCAGCTGAAGCGTCCAAGTAGGCACGGACTCAGTATGCTCATTTTTATGACAAGAAAGTGCACCCTCTTGAGTTGACGGAAGGAAGCCTCGTATTGAGAGTGAATGAGGCTGCGCCCGCCAATCAGAGCAGGAAACTAGCTCCGAGGTGGCGAGGACCATATAGAGTAATTAAAAGGGCGGGGCCGGTTAATCTTGTTATAAGAGGAGTGTTCGAGGACCAGGTGGAAAGGACAATTCATGTAAATAAATTGAAACAATATCATGCTAGAGAGGAATTAGAACTGCCTTCAGCGGGTCTAGTTCCTGACTCAGCAGTGCTGACTCATGGCTTCACCGACGAGTCAGAAGATGAGGATGACCCTCTGTCATCGCTCATCAGTAGTCAGGTGCAGTCTCGCCACCCTATGGTGACGAGATCTCGCGCTATACAGTAAAGTAACTTCCTTGGTTAGTATAATTTAGTATTCATTAGATTTTCCTGTAAAGGCAATGAGGTGAACTATCTCTATACGTGACTCAGGTAGCAACTTTTACCGTGCTCTGGGGTTCCACCTCCACCAAACCCAGAGTATATGTATGCTTCCGCTGTGTTGTGTCTGTTCCCAGGACTGATTGGTACACCGACCCAGTTGTTCCAGCCACACGTGAACCCTTGTCTGTAAAGACCGAGGGGGGAGGCACGTTACACAAAGCCCTCCCCCCACCAGAGCCAGTAACCCATACATCAGTTACTTTGGGGATGAGTGACTGTCCAAGAGTCACCCGGCCGACGCCTCACGTCACTAACGAGGTTGTCAGGGCCAGCGAGTTGTCCACATTATAGCAGTCACCGGAGGTGCCATACAACGCCGGGGTAGCTGTCTCGAGATCACCAATACCCACCTGCTGCGTCATCAAGACTGCAGCCATTCCAGCAGTGTTGGAGGAGAGGTCAAGAAATGGAAAGCGCGTAGCAGTACTCAAGAATTTCGCCGGAAGATTAATGATTACGTCATCTGAAGTAACAAGAAAGTGGAAGTAAGGCGGTCACAGGTGGAAGGCACGGTTTCCCTACAGAGTACCGGGACTCGCCAATAGAAGGTCGCAAAATTGTCTCCTTTGGCCTAAAGTCGGCGGTACGAGGGTATACACAGTTGGTGTTTACGGCCTAGTAACCTGGGGACATCAAGAAACGCCTGAGATGACGTGAGCAATGATGGAAGACGAGATTCACCTGTTCTGCAAACAAGCAACCCGCCTCTACGACCTTCTGACACCACTCCTGCTAAGAGACACCGTTGGTACATCCAGTCCTGCTCTGCTGTGGTCATCTGCGACGACAAGTTTAACATCAAGACTGCCGTGTGAACTGTGATTGATACGAAGGCGTGTGGACTGTCGAGAGCAAGATTAATGGCCGAAGTAACAATATTCTACAGCTGTCACTTGGCACTCAGCTCTACTACACTCTGTCGTCATTCAGGAGTACCGGATGGGAGTACAAGAGGACCAGGTATTGATGTCTACACATGGGGAGAAGCAAGATCGACACCGTCATCGTCAGCGACTACATTCAGCATCCAGCAGCATAGATTTTTTTTTTTTTTTTTTCGATTACTCAATATGAACAATTGATACAAACAACAAAGTTGGCTCTGAACATCTGTGTAAAGAATATCTGGACACTTTTGTTTAAATGTTGAAAAACAGAGTTAGAATCACAATACTTTTTAAATGTTGAAAAACAGATTTAAAATAATTTTGGTATAATATATGAAAATTTTACTCTATAAATTGGTCAGTAATCAAAATCGAAGCCCCTGTGTAATTGTCTCAGCCCAGAACAAACGGTTATGGAAAATTATGTTGTGCTATTTTTTTCAGAATGTTTGAACACAGGAGAGGCGGACCAATATAAACATTGACACTTCTAGTGAGTGAGAACACTTGGCTGTACAGTCAGCTGAAACCTGTGATATAGTATAGGAATTTTTTTGTATATTTTTAGATACATGTAATAAACGTTAGGTGTGTTCCTTAACATGTCAAGGTTGACATTGAGTGGGGAGTGGTTAGTACACGGATGTGAACCTGATAGTTCCGTAGTACGCTCCCGGATGACTGAAAATTCAGTCTGAAGATCTTTAATGTTTGTTTGAGCACGGTGTGGCCGGCTCTAGAGGACACATGAACTTGGCTAGTGAAGAGCCAAGAGAGTTTAATAGCTAGTCTTTGATGGTAGAGTAGGGACATGTTATTTAGTTATGTCAGTAAGGATAGGATGTATGTTTCCTGATGTTAGAGGATTGCTGTCAGTTGACAGCTGAGAAATTTATGAAATGTGAACATATTTATTATGATGTTGGACTATTAATTGTCAAATTTTATTAGTTAGGTTAGCTTTTGGTTGTGGCATGAGTTGAATTCTGGGTTTGGATACTAAACCTCGTGATTTTTTAACAAATTAACAAGGTTTACTAAGTGCTTGTGCGGGGGGGTTGTAACAAACTAGGCTGTTGTAAGAATTATTCCAGAAGGTTCCAGAAGTTTCGTGTAGGGACCTGACCTTCAACAACACACATTCCCCCTGGGAATTAGCAGGTCTGAGTCACAAATGGCGGGCATCTTTGTTCATAGTTTTGTATAATGAACCATCCTATAGTATTCAGTAATTTAGAGAAATTAGCCTTTATTCATTTTGTATTAAAATTGTATTGTATAATAGTGCTGGGTACAATATCAAGAGTATTCTAATTATTGAGTTTAAGTCACCATCAGTGACGTCACGAATCAGATCTAACTTGTAAGGCGGAGTGACCGGCGGTCATAGGTCATCAGGGTTGACATGTCTACTATTTCTCAAAGTTCAATTAACCATTTTGGGGATCGGGAACAGCTCTGCCGTTAGATGCTTGTGTAATTTAATTTCAGTAAAATAATTCAACCAGTCTGGATCAATTAAGTACAACAGAGGTTAATTGTTATAACTTAAACCTTGCTAGTAACTTGGTAGAACTTTGACTAGGCGGAAGGATACAATGCTCTAGTCTGGGGTAGACCAGACGAGGAAGAGATCAGTGTGGAGACAAGATCAACTGGGAGAGGCCAACCATCTTACCTCTCCCCAAGACCAGCCCAACATCTTTAGCTGGTAAAACATAGAGGTATAGTTGCTATTGTTATGTACAGGAATAGTCAACTCATTGCATTCAGGTCAAGTAGGGAGTGTTAAAGTGACAGGGAGTGAACATATTTAGATTTTGTTTTAGTTTCTTTTAATAAATTAATTAGTTAATAATTTGCATTTTATTATTTCCATGTGTTATGTGAACTTGTCCTGGTCACGTGGTCCACACGAGGCAGAGTTGTATTGGGCGCCGATTCTAACATCGAATCGGAATTCATCATTAACGTGTAATTTATTCCACACTCAAGTTTCCGAGGTTCTAAACTACTAGTGGGGATCAAGCCCCAAGGTTGATTAATTAGCATGATCGATCCAGACCTCGATCATTGCTCTTGTGCTACTGGTCTGGTGGTGGCAGCGTAGAGGCGACTCTAGGGTTTTGCTCAAAGCCTAGGTCACGCCATACTGGTTGTAGAATCCTAAGTCGGTCAATCGTCTTAGGACCATGTGGCGTGGAGTTGGCTTTGGTAAAAGTTTTGGAGTCCCTGGTAGAAAGTAGTAAGTAAGAATAAAAGTAAGAATACGGGTAGAGAGGGAAAAGAAGGAAAGATTAAGTAGAGAGGAACCCTACCCCGTGTTACAGCGTGATGTCAACCCCCAGGTCTTTCTCTCTCCCTGACTCTTGCAGGATTTCATCTTCCAAATGATACCTTGAATCTGGTACCCTGCTCCCTACATCTATCTTCATTACATTACATTTGCTTCGGGTAAACTCTAACAACCATTTGTTCGACCATTCCTGCAGCTTGTCCAGGTCTTCTTGAAGCCTCAAGCTGTCCTCCTCTGTCTTAATCCTTCTCATAATTTTGGCGTCGTCAGAAAACATTGAGAGGAATGAGTCTATACCCTCTGGGAGATCATTTACGTATATCAGAAACAGGATAGGTCCGAGTACAGAGCCCTGTGGGACTCCACTGGTGACTTCACGGCAATCTGAGGTCTCACCCCTCACTGTAACTCTCTGCTTCCTATTGCTTAGGTCCTCCCTTATCCACTGGAGCACCTTACCAGTTACTCCTGCTTGTTTCTCCAGCTTATGCATCAGCCTTTTATGGGGTACTGTGTCAAAGTCTTTCCGACAGTCCAAAAAATGCAGTCCGCCCATCCTTCTTTTTCGTGCTTAATCTTTGTCACCTGATATTAGAATTCTATTAAGCCTATAAGGCAAGATTTGCCCTCAAAATTTGATTTACAAGATTTGATGGGTTGCCACGAAGTCCCTTCTCTCCAGATGTGTTACTAGGTTTTTTCTCACGATCTTCTCCATCACCTTGCATTATATACAAGTTAAGGAAACTGGCCTGTAGTTCAGTGCCTCTTGTCTGTCGCCCTTTTTGTATATTGGGACTACATTAGCCGTCTTCCAACCTTCTGGTAGGTCTCCAGTTTCCTGTGACCTACTATACACTATGGAGAGTGGCAAACAAAGTGCTCCTGCACACTCTTGCAATACCCATGGTGAGATTCCGTCCAGCCCAACAGCCTTTCTCACGTCCAGCTCAAATAGGTGCTTCTTGACCTAATCGTTTGTAATTTCGAACCCTTCCAAGGTCGCCTGGTTTGCTGCCACCTCTCCTAGCACCGTGACCTCTCCTTATTCTATTGTAAAGACCTCCTGGAACCTTTTGTTGTATTCTTCACACACCTCTTTGTCATTCTCTGTGTACCTGTCCTCACCCGTTCTAAGTTTCATCACCTGTTCCTTCATTGTTGTTTTCCTCCTGATGTGACTGTGTAGTAGCTTTGGTTCGGTCTTGGCTTTATTAGCTATATCATTTTCATACCTTTTTTCAGCTGCTCTTCTCACACTAATATACTCGTTCCTGGTTCCTGGTATCTCTCTCTACTTTTTGGTGTTCTGTTATTACAGAAGTTCCTCACGCCCTTTTGTTCAGCTCCTTTGCTTTCATAGATTCCCTATTATACCATGGATTCTTCTTTTGCTTTTCGTTTTTTTCCTGTCGGGCCGTGATAAACCTGTTTACAGCCTCCTGACACTTTTGGGTGACATAGTCCATCATGTCTTGTGTGTGTGTGTGTGTACTCACCTATTTGTACTCACCTATTTGTGCTTGCGAGGGTTGAGCTTTGGCTCTTTGGTCCCGCCTCTCATCTGTCAATCAACTGGTGTACAGATTCCTGAGCCTACTGGTGTGTAGGCTCAGAAACTGTGTATGGAGTCAGCCTCCACCACATCACTGCCCAATGCATTCCATCCGTGAACTACTCTGACACTGAAAAAGTTCCTTCTAACGTCTCTGTGGCTCATGTGGGTACTCAGTTTCCACCTGTGTCCCCTTTTTCGCGTCCCACCAGTGTTGAATAGTTTATCCATGTTTACCCGGTCGATTCCTCTGAGGATTTTGTAGGTTGTGATCATGTCTCCCCTTACTCTTCTGTCTTCCAGTGTCGTAAGGTGCATTTCCTGCAGCCTTTCCTCGTAACTCATGCCTCTTAGTTCTGGGACTAGTCTAGTGGCATACCTTTGGACCTTTTCCAGCTTCGTCTTGTGCTTGACAAGATACGGGCTCCATGCTGGGGCCGCATACTCCAGGATTGGTCTTACATATGTGGTGTACAAGATTCTGAATGATTCCTTACACAGTTTCCTGAACGCTGTTCTGATGTTAGCCAGCCTCGCATATGTTGCAGATGTTATTCTTTTTATGTGGGCTTCAGGAGACAAGTTTGGCATGATATCAACTCCTAGATCTTTCTCTCTGTCCGTTTCATTAAGTACTTCATCTCCTATTCTGTATCCTGTGTCTGGCCTCCTGTTTCCACAGCCTAGTTTCATTACTTTGCATTTACTCGGGTTGAACTTCAACAGTCATTTGTTGGACCATTCACTCAGTCTGTCTAGGTCATCTTGTAGCCTCCTACTATCGCCCTCAGTTTTAATCCTCCTCATAATTTTTGCATCATCTTCAAACATCGAGAGAAACGATTTTATTCCCTCTGGGAGATCATTTACATATATCAGAAACAGTATAGGTCCAAGGACTGACCCCTGCAGGACTCCACTCATAACGTCTCGCCCCTCACACTGACTCGTTGTCTCCTGTTGCTTAGGTACTCCTGTATCCAACGGAGTACCTTCCCTTTCACTCCAGCCTTTTCACTAGCCTCTTGTGTGGCACTGTACCAAAGGCTTTCTGACAATCCAGAAATATGCAGCCTGCCCACCCTTCTCTTTCTTGCCTTATTTTTGTTGCCTAGTCGTAGAATTCAAGTAACCCTGTGAGGCAGGATCTGCCATCCCTGAATCCATGTTGGTGCTGTGTTACAAAGTTCTTTCGTTCCAGGTGCTCCACTAGCTTTCTTCGCACAATCTTCTCAATCAGCTTGCATGGTATGCAGGTTAGGGACACTGGCCTGTAATTCAGTGCCTCCTGTCCATTCCCTTTCTTGTATATCAGGACTACATTAGCTGCTTTCCAAATTTTTGGCAGTTTCCCTGTTGCCAGAGATTTGTTATACACTATGGAGAGTGGTAGGCACAGTTCTTCTGCTCCTTCCTTTAGTATCCAAGGGGAGATTCCATCTGGGCCTATAGCCTTTGTCACATCCAACTCTAGTAAACACTTCCTTACTTCCCCGCTGGTAATCTCAAACTCTTCCAGTGGTTCCTGGTTAGCTATTCCCTCTCTTATCTCTGGGATTTCTCTTTGCTCTAAGGTGAAGACCTCTTGGAATTTCTTATTCAGTTCCTCACACACTTCCTTGTAGTTTGTAGTGAATCCTTCTGCCCCTATCCTTAATTTCATAACCTGTTCCTTTACTGTTGTTTTTCTCCTGATGTGGCTATGCAGCAATTTAGGCTGAGTCTTTGCCTTGCTTGCGATGTCGTTTTCGTATTGTCTTTCTGCCTCTCTTCTCTTCCTGACATATTCATTCCTGGCATTCTGGTATGTTTCTCTGCTCTCCAGTGTTCTGTTATTCTTATAGGTTCTCCATGCCCTTTTACTTTGCTGCTTAGCTAGCCTACATCTCTGATTAAACCATGGGTCTCTCATCTTCATTTCACTGTTTTCCTTTTGGGCTGGGACAAACTTGTTTGCTGTGTCCTTGCACTTTTGCGTGATGAAGTCCATCATATCTTGGGCCGTCTTTTTCTTGAGCTCTGTTTTCCATGCTATATCTTTTAGGAATTTTCTTATCTCCTCATAGTTTCCCTTTCGGTATGCTAACATTTTGGTTTTGGTATCCCTCCTCGAGTTCAATAACCCTTCTTCAATCAGGTACTCAAACACCAATACACTGAGAACGCTCATTCCTACTGGGGCCTCAAAACCGATTTCTCTTATGTCAGAGTCGTTCAGGGTGAAGACCAGGTCGAGTCTCGCTGGTTCGTCATTTCCTCTCATCCTTGTGGGTTCTCTGACATGCTGGGTTAAGAAGTTTCTAGTCACCACCTCCAGTAGTTTGGCTCTCCACGTATCCTCGCCTCCATGCGGTTCCTTGTTCTCCCAATCAATCCTTCCGTGATTGAAGTCCCCCATGATGAGCAGGTGGGATCTATTTCTACAGGCAGCAGACGCTGCCCTCTCAATTATAGTGTTAACTGCCATGTTGTTGTTTTCGTACTCTTGACTGGGTCTTCTGTCATTTGGTGGAGGGTTATATATTACTGCTACTACTATCCTTGGTCCTCCCATTGTCATGGTGCCTGCTATGTATTCTCTGAACCCCTCACAGCCCGGGATAGCCATCTCCTTAAAACTCCATTCCTTTCTCATGAGTAGGGCCACTCCGCCTCTTCCCCTACCTTCCCTCTCTTTCCTTATTACGTTTACTCCTGGGGAAACACGGCATTCGTTATGAATCCAGAGAGTTTTTTTTCAGTGAGTCCGATTACATCTGGGTTCACTTCTTGTGCTCTTTCCCTTAGTTCACTTGCTTTGCTTGTGAGCCCATTTATGTTCGAGGACATTACCCTGAAACTGACTCTCTTCTGCTTCTCCTTTGGGGGGGGACCTGTGGGGTCTGGGGTGAACGGGAGCTGGGAGGATCTGGTACGGGGAGATTGGTGGAGGAGGAAGGGCTTGGGGGGGTGGTGGGTGAGAGGGGGAGGGTTGGGCGGGTGAGAGGGGGAGGGTGAGAGGGGTTGAGGGGGGTGAGAGGAGGAGGTTTGGGGGGATGGGGGAGAAGGGAGGGTTTGGGGGGCAGTGAAGGGGGGAGGGTGTGGGGGGAAAGGGAAGGCTGAGGTGGGTGAGGAAGAGGGGAGGGTTTTGGGGAGTGGTGGAGAGGGGAAGGCTTAGGTGGGGTGGGGGAGAGTGGGGGGCTTAGGGGGGCGGGGGAGAACGGAGGGCTTGTGGGTGGGAGAGACGGGAGGGCATGTTGGAGAAGGGAGGGCTTGGGGGATGGGTGAGAAGGGAGGTCCTGGGGGGAGGGGGGAGTGGGAGGAGAGGGGAGTGGGAGGAGAGGGTTGAGTGGGAGGAGGGGGGAGTGGGAGGATAGGGGTGGATGGGGGGGAGGGTGCCTTAGGTGAGTACTTAGTGGAGTAGTACACACTTAGTACTTAGTACACGCACACACACATCTGTGTGTGTGTGTGTGTGTGTGTGTGTGTGTGTGTGTGTGTGTGTGTGTGTGTGTGTGTGTGTGTGTGTGTGTGTGTTGTACTCACCTAATTGTATTCACTTAATTGTGTTTGCGGGGGTTGAGCTTTCCTCTTACGGCCCTCCTCTCAACTGTCAATCAACAGTTTACTAACTATTATTTTTTTCCACACCACACACACACCCTAGGAAACAGCCCAGGACAGCTGACTAACTCCCAGGTATCTATTTACTGCTAGGTAATGGGGGCATTCAGGGTGAAAGAAACTTTGCCCATTTGTTTCTGCCTGGTGTGTGTGTGTGTGTGTGTGTGTACTTACCAAATTGTACTTACCTAATTGTGGTTGCAGGGGTTGAGCTCTGGTTCTTTGATCCCGCCTCTCAACCATCAATCAACAGCTGTACAGGTTCCTGAGCCTATTGGGCTCTATCATATCTACACATGAAGCTGTGTATGGAGTCAGCCTCCACCTCATCACTTCCTAATGCATTCCATTTGTCTACTACTCTGACACTGAAAAAATTCTAACATCTCTATGGCTCATTTGGGCACTCAATTTCCACCTGTGTCTCCTAGTGTGTGTGCCCCTTGTGTTAAAAAGTCTTGCTTTATCTACCCCCTATCAATTTCTCTGAGAATCTTGTATGTGGTGATCATGTCCCAGCAAACACAAATCATCTAGAAAACGTTCGTCTATCTCTTCCCATAGGTGTGGGAATTATTTGCATTGAGAATGGTGCAGGAGAGCCTTTGATAAACTTTTAATAAAAAAATCCAAACACAAAGGTTATATAATAAATTGTTTTTCTACAACTATTTTGTTCCTAATGTATTACAAATAGTTTTTACATGTTTAAATATAAAATTTATGGTGTTTTTTGTAAAATTCATTAATAAATTGTGAATGATATTTATTGGCTCAGTGAAACGTTCAAAATCCATTTAGTTATAATATGATCAGAAAAAAGTAGTTTTCCAAATTTTCTACAAATCGCTCTTTTTAACACAATTTGACTCCTTATGCATTCCACTAAACACTAATATCATAATTAAATATATAATTTATGTATTATTCCCTAAAATAATTTATATAAATTATAAAAGTTGCTGGAAAGAATCTGAAAACGTTTTGTTGTCTTATATTGGCGTGTCCTTATTAACTATGTCTCAAGTGCACAGTTTATCAAACAAGAAGATCAACATTCGTCAACCCTTAAAATCTTATATGTTATCTTGCTGGTGCAAAATGGGTGAAACTTTAAGAACAGCTAGTATCTATATGACAAATGGTGTTTTCTCTAACTCAAACAATGTAGGGTTTATTATTCTACACTTATTTCTAATGACTCTTAGATGTTTACATTCTCTGAAGTATAATTGTGAAGGCTGTGTCCATCACTCTCACCACAGATTCTTAAACTCCTCTCTGCAGGTTCAACTATAATTAATGTCCATTCTGAATCTCCATGGACATTTGTATCCAAAATGAAACCAATGTGGTTTCAAATAAGACAAATACATGAGTTTATGATAAATTCGTTTTCTGTGATATAACATTAATATGCTCTTTTTTCTTTAAACCGCATACTAAACTAAATCACGATCGAAAGTATATATTGCTTTTTAAGAATTAAGCGCCACCACTGACCACCAATTAAGTGCTCACATCAACAAAGTTGATGTATAAATGGTCAACGCTCAACAGAGTTAGTATAAATGGGGTTAAGTCAGAGTTGGAAAATGTTGTATGTTGAGTACCTCAAGGCTCTGTCCTGGGACCTCTGTTGTTTATAATACTGTATATATAAATGATTTAGATTCAGGTTTGAGTAACAACATTTGCAAATTTGCCGATGATACAAAAATCGGGAGGGAAATAACACAGAAGAAGACTCACTATCTCTTCAAGTTGATCTAAGTAGAGTTTTGAAATGGGCAAAAGGTTGACAGATGCAGTTCAATGCTGATAAATGTAAAGTTTTGAGGTTAGGTAATGATATGATAGAGTTACAAGATACGAGATAGATGGTGTTGTGATTGCGAAGTCGGGTATTTCGAAAGGGAACTTGGAGTTATGATTAGTAAGAATTTAAAACCAAAAGATCAATGCATGAATGTTCGTAATAAGCCAAATAGGACACTAGGATTTATTAATCAAACGGTTAATAACAAGACACCTGGTTTTGTTCTTCAGCTATATCTTGCTCTTTAAAGCTATTCATTCCCGTGCCGTCTCTTGGGTGGCTTAATTCTTATCAATCAATCAATTTGTTGCTCTGGTTAGGCCCCATTTTGATTATGCAGTTCAGTTTTGGTCGCCGTACTATAGAATTGATATAAATTCACTTGAACGTTTCCAGCATAGAATGACAAAGTTAATTCCCCAGTTGCATTCACTGAAAAGGCGAAGAGTTAGGTGTGACATGATGGAGGTTTACAAGTTGATGAATGGACATAACAAATGGGATATTAAAAGTATCAGCACCAGACGAAATAATGGGTATAAATTGCATAAGTTTAGATTTAGGAAAGACCTGGGAAAATACTGGTTCGGTAACAGGGTTGTGTATTTGTGGAACAAATTACCGCCAAACGTGGTGGAGTCCATTGATTGTTTCAAACGTGGGTTCGACATGTATATGAGTGGGCTTGGGTGGTTATAAGAGTGAAAAAATGTTGTAAGCAGAGTGCTTCAAGCCTCTGGACTGGGACCTTTGTTGTTTATAATAAATATAAATATTTTAGATTAAGGTTTGAGTAGCCGCATTTGCCAATGATACAAAAATCGAATATCAAAAAATATCAAAATATCAAAAATGGAAAATCCAATATATGATCTGTCTCTGTCTTTAATGGACCTATCCTTTCCCTAACCTTGGTTCGATATAACTAAAAAAAATCTTTAGGATTTTCCTTTGCTTAACCTGCTATACGAACTTCAGAGTTTCTTTTTTTTCAACTTCATAGTAGTGGAGGAATTATTTTTCGAACTTCATAGTAGTCGAGGTGGGCTGCCTCGATTGTTTCAAGCGCGGGTTAGACATGTATATTAGTAGGATTGGGTGGTATAGATAGGAGCTGCCTGGTATGGGCCAATAGGCCTTCTGCAGTTACCTTTGTTCTTATGTTTTTGCCCTGTAACCTAAATGGTTACAGAGGCACATATATGGGCTTAGGGACTGAACCCCACAATACATTTAGCTAAGCTGGTTACAATCTTGATGATATAGTTACAAAATTCAGTATAAGTATTCACATTATCAATGAGTTCGAGATCATCCACAATTACAGTTTCTATGCAGGCGATGAGTCACAATAACCTTAAGCGTCAAAACAAAAATGTGTATACTCTTTTTACTCTCCTGACCTTCGTTCTTGAGCTACGTATTTCATTTTGGTACCAACGTGTTCGCAATAAAATTCTCTAGAAGAACACCAGTAAAAAAGGGTCACGAAAGGTATAGGGATACCAGCACCAAATAAATAACTACGTAGATGACTCGCCGTGAGCGCCCAACAGCAACGAAATGTTTGTTGTCCAACAAATGGACGAGGGGACAGAGGAAGGCTGGAGAAGAGGGGAACACCTCAATAAACGCCAACAATGTATTATTACTCTGTGGCTTTTTGTCTCCCGACAAAGTGAATTATAATTATATATATCAATTAATTCTTGTAAATTTCCAGAAGCCTGTATCACCACCCACACTAATGACACTGAAACAGATGTTGAGACAAGTATTGCTGATATGTTGAAGAATGCCCCAAACAAACTCGGTGGAAACAGATACAAGGTAAAGTTTGCCAATTTGCTGTAGTCTAATTCAATCTCTTTTTAGTAATCTTTGAGAACATTTATGCTATGAATAAGATAAAATAATGTAACTGATTTTGACTAAATATGTAGATATATTTAATTTTCTGAGCACTAATAATGAAAGAAAACCAAAATAAGAGGTGGCTACTATCTCTAATAATGGGCTGGAATAATGCAGGATATAATATTGTTTTATAAAGATTCTTGTTTTAGTTTTTTTTTCTATAATATGGAAAGGTTTTTTACTTAATAAATTAAATATTATATAATAAAATAATTTATGTATTATTGAAATCAATTAGTAACAAACAATATTTCATTACAGGGTGGTGAAGCAAGAAGACATGTGCATGACACAACAGACTTGGATATGACGAATACTGAAAATGGTGGCGAGCCTAGTGGCATACCGCTGAATCTTCTCTAGTGTCTATATAGAATCTATATATGTGTGTGTGTGTGTGTATATATATATATTTATATATATATATATATATATATATATATATATATATATATATATATATATATATTTATATATATATATATGTCGTACCTAGTAGCCAGAACGCACTTCTTAGCCTACTATGCAAGGCCCAATTTGCCTAATAAGCCAAGTTTTCATGAATTAATTGTTTTTCGACTACCTAACCTACCTAATCTAACCTAACCTAACTTTTTCGGCTACCTAACCTAACCTAACCTATAAAGATAGGTTAGATTAGGTTAGGTAGGGTTGGTTAGGTTCGGTCATGTATCTACGTTAATTTTAGCTCCAATAAAAAAAAATTGACCTCATACATAATGAAATGGGTAGCTTTATCATTTCATAAGAAAAAAATTAGAGAAAATATATTAATTCAGGAAAACTTGGCTTATTAGGCAAATCGGGCCTTGCATAGTAGGCCGAGAAGGGCATTCTGGCTACTAGGTACGACATATATATATATATATATATATATATATATATATATATATATATATATATATATATATATATATATATATATATATATATATATATATATATATATTTATATATATATATATATATATGCAAACAAGCCTGAATGGTCCCCAGGACATATGCAACTGAAAACTCACACCCCAGAAGTGACTCGAACCCATACTCCCAGAAGCAACGCAACTGGTATGTACAAGACGCCTTAATCCACTTGACCATCACGACCGGACAAAATGAGGTGATAGCCGAGGCTATATGAACCACCCCACCGCCGGCACTCGGATAGTTATCTTGGGCATAGCATTTTACCAAATCACCTCATTCTTTGGGGCACACGTGAGGAACACAAATGCGAACAAGCCTGAATGGTCCCCAGGACATATGCAACTGAAAACTCACACCCCAGAAGTGACTCGAACCCATACTCCCAGAAGCAACGCAACTGGTATGTACAAGACGCCTTAATCCACTTGACCATCACGACCGGACAAAATGAGGTGATAGCCGAGGCTATATGAACCACCCCACCGCCGGCACTCGGATAGTTATCTTGGGCATAGCATTTTACCAAATCACCTCATTCTTTGGGGCACACGTGAGGAACACAAATGCGAACAAGCCTGAATGGTCCCCAGGACATATGCAACTGAAAACTCACACCCCAGAAGTGACTCGAACCCATACTCCCAGAAGCAACGCAACTGGTATGTACAAGACGCCTTAATCCACTTGACCATCACGACCGGACAAAATGAGGTGATAGCCGAGGCTATATGAACCACCCCACCGCCGGCACTCGAATAGTTATCTTGGGCATAGCATTTTACCAAATCACCTCATTCTTTGGGGCACACGTGAGGAACACAAATGCGAACAAGCCTGAATG
>NC_091211.1:3087346-3152346 GCF_040958095.1 Procambarus clarkii
AAAATAAAAAGTATTCAGAGGAGCTCTTGTGGTCTCTCACTGAACACTAATATTATCTTCTCCTACCACCCCCATTCTTTTGTATGTACACATATATATTTGCTTTATTTCAACTATGTTACAAAAAAGGAGTTACCTATAGGTTACAAAGATGGTTATCATACGTTGTTGAGTTCCTCCAGCTCCTCAGATGGCGGGCAGGAACCCTGGATGCAGTGCGCATTTCCCCTCTGTATCGCAACGCTGAGGCGCTGGAAAAGAAAGCTGGCAGCTCTAGGGTCCCTTGTTGTTTCAATGAGCCTAGAACCCAGTTCCTTCAAAAAACTGGTAGCACTTTTACCCCAGGCGCCGATATATATTATATATATATATGTGTATTATATATATATATATATATATATATATATATATATATATATATATATATATATATATATATATATATATATATATATATATATATATATATATATATATATATATATATATATATATATATATAAAGCTGGAGGCAGGGCCTCGTCACATAACAAAAAAAAAAAGAGAAGTTTGTCCTTTCGTCTGTGGTAAGGTAATGGGAAGACACACAAAACACAAGTATATAAACAATGAAATTTTAATTACTCTAGAAAACAAGACATGAATAAAGACAATCTCATAAAATTCAGGACAAGTCAACAAACAAAATAACATGAATAATAACTGGCAATGAAAAGTTACTCTAAGACCAGAATGCACGTTATAGTGATAGCAATATAAATTAAATAAGTGAGGTGCTGGAATACTGGCTTCAAGCTGCCACCTCCCTTAGTACACGAAAGCCAAGGCTTAGTCTACTAGCGAGAGATGTCAACTCCAAGGAGCACAGAGATATTCTGACGAGTACGGCGTGCTGCTTCTCAGACGTCGACTCTTGGTGGTGGTGTGAGTGCAGGTGCGGCGAGACACCAGCCAATCAGCAACAGGCAGGCGGAGTATGAGCAGTTTGCTGGTTACGGCGGCTGTAGCCGGTGTCGGGGTGTGTATGGTACGATTTGCTTCCTGGGCAAAACGTTTGGCGATACTGGTGGACGTATCTTCTATATAGTATCTTGTACTTGAACGACGTAATGATGTATGGAACAGCAGGCTCAATCTCTCTTGAAAGAGATTATCGTCACAACTCTCCCCCGAAGCCTGCGGTTCTGGAAGAAGTTACGTCTTCATGTGGTGGAGTGATAGTTGGAGTTGCTTCTACTTCATAGACTCTGGAGAGGGCGTCGGCTATGATGTTGTCAGAACCCTTGATATAGCGGATCTCCAGGTTGAAATCTTGCAGATATAAAGCCCATCATAGAAGACGTTGGTTATTGAATTGGGCTTGATGTAAGAAGCAGAGAGGATTGTGGTCTGAGAAGATGGTGGTAGACCTGGCACCTTGTAGGTATGGATCAATGTGCTGGAGATTCAGGACGATGGAGAGTAGCTCCTTCTCGATAGTGCTGTAGTTCCTCTGGTGGGGTTTCAACTTGTAGCTGTAGTAGCTGACAGGTAGAACCTCCTCGCCTCGTTGCTGCATCAAGACACCACCGATGCCGGTGCCACTGGCGTCGACATGAAGGACGAAAGGCTTGGTGATATCTGGCGAGGCGAGATTGGGATTAGAACAGAGGAGGAATTTGAGTTGTTCGAAAGCAACGGTTTGCTGCATGGTCCAATTATACCGTTGCTTGGGACTGGTTAAAGTAATTAATGGTGTTGCTACCTTACCTTGGGGTTTTGACACCAAGATACAGGGTGAGGCCCAGGGGGACTCACAACGTGCAGCCAGTCCATGATCCAAGAGGTAATGCACCTCAGCACGCATGACTTCCTTCTTGCTAGGGCTGATTTGGTAGAAGGGTTGACGAATCGGCCGGGTGTCAGGGAGCAGTTGGATGTCGTGCTGGGTAACATTACACTCTTGTGGATCATCTCGGAACAACTCCTGATGTTCTTTGAAGATCTTGATGAGAGGTGCACTATGATTGTCCTGAAAATAATTGTGAAGATCAGTTAGGATTTCCGAATTGGAAAGCGCTGACTCCTTGTCAGTGCTTTCGGGAGGTGAAGCAGGGAAGGTCTCACTGTGGATGTATGGCTCTTTAAAGGAAGAATAGGTCATCATGACAGTGGGAGGAGTACCGTTATATAGCTTCAGGAGGTTGACGTGGCACAACTGGGTCTTCCGCCGCCTATCTGGAGTCTCTAGAACGTAGTTATGGTTGTTTCTGCACTCCTTGATGCGGTAGGGTCCTGAAAACCTGTTTTGCAAAGGAGAACATGGGATAGGGAAATAAGCAAGCACGAAGTCTCCCGGTTTAAATTTCCTTACTTTGCTGGTCTGGTCGTAATGAGTCTTCATCCTCTCCTGTGCTTTCAATAGATTATCTTGGGAAAAACTGTGGACCGTCTCTAGAATGTGTTGTAGGTTTTGAAGAAACTGGGGCACATTCTGATGCTCACTGAAGGTGGCATCACGTAGAGAGTCTTTGAAAGCTTTGAGAGGAGTACGGCACTTACGTCCGTAGAGCATCTCATAAGGAGATACTCCTAGAGACTCATTGGGAAGACTTCTATAGATACACATAATCAGGTCAATTTGCTTAACCCAATCCTTGGAGGTTTAACTACAAAACTTCTTCAGGAGTGCTTTAATAGTCTGATGACTACGCTCAAGAGAACCCTGTGAAGCAGGATGATAGGGGCTGGACAATACCTGTTTGATGTTGAACTCTTCCAGTGTCCTCTTGAAGAGATCACTGGTGAAGTTGGTGCCACAGTCGCTCTGAACCTCCCTTGGAAATCCATACTGGGTGAAGATCTTCAATAAGTGTTTCACAACCGTAGCAGCCGTAATGTTCTTTACTGGAACTGCTATGGGGAGTCTGGTGGTAGGACACAGGATGGTTAAGATATAGGCGTTACCTGAACTGGTCCGAGGTAAAGGACCAACACAGTCTATAATAAGTCTGTGGAAAGGTTCCGCAGGCCCCTGTATGGGAGTCAGTGGTGCTCTTGGGATAGAGAAGTTCGGTTTACCTGCCATCTGACATGTATGACACTGTTTGACGTACTGTTTGACGCTATTTACCATACCTGGCCAGTAGTAGTCTTGACGGATTCCATGGTAAGTCTTGTTGGATCCGTAGTGGGAGAGTGCTCCGTGGGCCAGGTGTAGAATAGTTGGCCGCAGGCTGGCAGGAATCACTAGTTGTTCGACGTTGGCCCAATCGTCCTCCTCCTTCAGTTTACTAGGTCTATATCTGCGGTAGAGCAACTCGTTCTCTAGAAAGAACCCAGGAATACTGTCAGGTTGAGTCTCAGCCTGGAAAAATAATGGTGTCAAGGTAAGATCTTCCCTCTGTAACTTACGGAACTCCAACTTGGTCAGATTCTGGGGTAGTTTCTGAAGGTCTTGAGGGACAGCGGTAGCAGTAGAGTCAGCTGGCTGTAGTCGTGCAGCTTGTGCACGGGTGGTCACTAAAACCGGAGGAGAAACTTCATCACTCTCTTGAACCTTTGCTGGAACATACTCAAAGATGGGATTATCCATTACAGAGGTACACACCTGGGGTTTGTCCATGACGATCAGGTTGGTCGGTTGCAGGTCTTCCGCCAAGTCGTTGCCCAGGAGAAGTTGCACTCCAGGCATGGGAAAAGGCTTTTCCCTGACGGCGACTTGGACTTCTCCGGTCACGAAGGAACAATCCAGGTGGACTCTGGCGAGAGGATAAGGAGTGGTAGCAGTGAGGTCAGTTATGAAGACAGTTTCTCCGGTGTAGGCGATATGGGGCACAGCTGATTTCAAAATAATTGATTGAAGAGCCGTTGTGTCCCTCAAGATCTTCAGTTTGAAACGTCCCTCCGGATTTGAGCCGTTGGTAGAGACAGTTCCAGTATACAGGTGTTTACTGAAAAGAGAAAGATCATTAACATGAACACCAACATTCATCACAGGATTACCGGACTTAGGAGGAGTCTGTTTGGGTTTAGGTGATTCTGTATTTCCTTTGTATTGAGACTTACCACATTTACCTATGGTATGTCCATAGAGTCTACAATACTTACAGTACAATTGCGAGCCAGCTTGATCAGTACTCACTTTCTCGTAACTGTACCACGACTTCTTACTGGAAGATGGTTCTGGTGTCAGCCGGTGGATGAGGCTGTAAGTGTCAGCCGACTTAGCACACTTTTGGTAGTCGGTTTCTTCTTTATCTGCTAAATATAGACGGACAGGAGGCGGCTCACGCCTCAAGAATTCTTCAACTAGCATGAGGTTGACGAGTTCTGCAAAGGTAGAGACATGTGCTGCTTCCAGCCATTTCATAAAATATCTCCTTTTGGTATTAGCAAATTCGAGAAAGGTAGTGGTACTTGCCTTCAGGTGGTCACGGAATTTCCTTCGATAACTTTCGGTGGAGAGAAGGTAGGCGTCCAACACTGCTTGTTTCAGAGTCTGGTAGTCATTCTCAGACGCCAAAATACTGAGTGTAACTGCAGCTCTACCTGTAAGATGTACTCTGAGAAGGGTTGCCCATTGGTCGGCAGGCCAACTAAGTTCATTAGCAAGGGTTTCAAAGGTGGTAAAAAACACATCAACTTCTGTCTCTACGAATGGTGGCATTAACTTACTTGCATGCGAGATATTGAAACTGACAGGAAGATTGGCAGTATCTTGCTGGCGTTGAGCGAGGTGTGTAGTTTCCAAAGCGAATTCTCGTTGACGACACTCCATAGCCAGAGCTGCTTGTTGTTTGTCATGTTCGCGTTGCATCTCCAATTGGCGTTGTTTTGTTTCAAGCTGTATTCGCTCACGTTCACGGAGTATTGCAATCTCACGTTCTTGTTCTTCTTTTCGTATGGCAGCTGCTTCCTTTTGTTGCTCGAGGGCTTCTCTTTGCATGACAGCTGCTTCCCTTTGCTGTTCGCGTTTGATCTTGGCATGCTCTAGTTTGAGTTTCATCGTTGCCAAATCAGTTTTATCTGCAATAAAGTAAGTTTCGTGAGTTTCAGAGTCTATCTTACCTTCCTCTAAGAGATGATCCAGTAACAGGTTATGTAGTTCATTTTTGTTGGCTTGGTAGGGAACTTCTAGTTGATACTCATGTGCAAGAGTTTGTAATTCAGTTCTCTTGGCACGACTTAAGGTCCCTATTGCACCTGCTGGATCTGCACGGAAAGCTTGGAGACGAAACATGGTGAAATTAGCAAATAAATGCACAACGAATATACTGTTGTGATATGGTGAATGTCAGAAACAGGACAACGTGGCAACTGGTACCTATCCTGTGGAATCGTTAACAATTAATGTTAATTTCAAGATAATAAATGATTAATAAATCAAGGTCGCAGGAAATCTTGTACCCGGTACTCAGTGTAAGAGGATAAGGGCAAGAAAATCCTACTAAATAAGCGAAACTGAGTTTCTAAAACAAATGAAACAGTTAATTGCCTCAAAAGTGAATTAGGTAGTCCAAGAATGTAGGCATACCTTGCCGAGTCTCTATAGGACATAAGCAAGTTTTTCCCACTGAAATTAATATGATACTTACAGAATTAGCGAACTTTTGTGCTCTGAAAAAGAAGGCTAATTCCCTACCAATGTAAATATCATCATCTCTGACCGACGTGTAGGGGTGCGAGGTGTCAACTGGTGACGAGACCTGCTGCTGAGGTCCCAATTCAGCAACTAAAGTTCGTGCGAGAGGAACTATGGCCCTCTTTATCCTCCTACCGTCAGATTGCAGAAGATTAGGTGCACCTGACCCGGGGACAGACCACAGTACCAGGGTACCAATATGATGATCTGCCGAAAATATGAGAAATATCCTAGGGACAAAAGATGGTAAACACGAGTAATAACACGGAGGGAGAGATGACCAATTAAGAGAATGACTGAGGCCTACAGTCACCACGTAATCCAAAGTTGTCTCACCTTCACCATATGCTACTCTCAAAATGCACAATACACACAGCACCATATGAAAATAAAATTGAATATTGAAAATAGTGAAAAGTTACTTTACCAAAGCCAAATACGCTTACCACAAATTTACGATCTGGTACCAGTACCTGAGTGAAGCTCCCGTACAGGCCCCCATGTAATGTGACAGTAAAGCGTTGGTGTTCGGCTGTTTCAACAGCTGGGGACAGGGCCTCGTCACATAACAAAAGAAAAAGAGAAGTTTGTCCTTTCGTCTGTGGTAAGGTAATGGGAAGACACACAAAACACTAGTATATAAACAATGAAATTTTAATACTCTAGAAAACAAGACATGAATAAAGACAATCTCATAAAATTCAGGACAAGTTAACAAACAAAATAACTTGAATAATAACTGGCAATGAAAAGTTACTCTAAGACCAGAATGCACGTTATAGTGATAGCAATATAAATTAAATAAGTGAGGTGCTGGAATACTGGCTTCAAGCTGCCACCTCCCTTAGTACATGAAAGCCAAGGCTTAGTCTACTTGCGAGAGATGTCAACTCCAAGGAGCACAGAGATATTCTGACGAGTACGGCGTGCTGCTGCCCAGACGTCGACTCTTGGTGGTGGTGTGAGTGCAGGTGCGGCGAGACACCAGCCAATCAGCAACAGGCAGGCGGAGTATGAGCAGTTTGCTGGTTACGGCGGCTGTAGCCGGTGTCGGGGTGTGCATGGTATGATTTGCTTCCTGGTCAAAACGTTTGGCGATACTGGTGGACGTATCTTCTATATAGTGTCTTGTACTTGAACGACGTAATGATGTAGGGAAGAGCAGGCTCAATCTCTCTTGAAAAAGATTATCGTCACAATATATATATATATATATATATATATATATATATATATATATATATATATATATATATATATATATATATATATATATGTCGTACCTAGTAGCCAGAACGCACTTCTCACCCTACTATGCAAGGCCCGATTTGCCTAATAAGCCAAGTTTTCCTGAATTAATATATTTTCTTAAATTGTTTTCTTGTGAAATGATAAAGCAACCCATTTCATTATGTATGAGGTCAATTTTTTTATTGGAGTTAAAATTAACTTAGATATATGACCGAACCTAACCAACCCTACCTAACCTAACCTAACCTATCTTTATAGGTTAGGTTAGGTTAGGTAGCCGAAAAAGTTAGGTTAGGTAGGTTTGATAGTCGAAAAACAATTAATTCATGAAAACTTGGCTTATTAGGCAAATCGGGCCTTGGATAGTAGGCAGAGAAGTGCGTTCTGGCTACTAGGTACGACATATATATATATATATATATATATATATATATATATATATATATATATATATATATATATATATATATATATATATATATATATATATATATATATATATATATATATATATATATATATATATATATATATATATATATATATATTGGTGTATACTGGCAGCAGGTTTTCTTTCAAACATGTTTCATTGAATATGACCGCATATTCTGTATTTATTATTTTCTGGTTTAGGGCTTCTATCCCTCTAACTATTTTCTTAGCATCAGGGCTTAATTGGAATAGGAGTTCTCCAAAACTCATTTTCGTACTTTTAAGGTGAAGAAAAGAAGTGATTTACTATAGAGTGTATTACACTTATTTGTATAATTTGCACGACGTTTCGAACCTCCATGGTTCATTCTCAAGTGAACAGATCTTACAATACTAGTTGATTTTATACCCGCATTAGGTCAGGTGATAATACAATGGAGGTGAAAAACTTGGGGGGATACATAAGGGATAAACATAGGGGCTGCAGAAGGCTTATTGGCCCATACGAGGCATCTCCTATCTAAACACAAAGATTAATCCAGTGTAATTGGCCTGTTATGTTGGACATTGTCTTCTGTGTTGGCATCGATATGTTCTTGTCTTGTCCTTACTCTCATGGTGGGTAGAGTAAATAGTTCCGTGATTTGGGTGTTCATGGTAGGTCGCTCTATTCTTATGTGAATTGCCTCAAGAATTTGTAATCTTCTTGAATCTTGGGTTTTGTCTATTATGCAAGTATTCTTGTTCAACATTTCTCTTGTTAGAGTAATGTCATGGGCTTGTCTCATGTGATTCCTAGGGGCACCAGATTGAAGATGGCATGTCAAACGCCTCGTCAGCTTGGTCGACGTCATACCTATGTACTTACATTGAAGGTTACAGCCTTCGTGGGGGCAAGTGTACATGTATACAACGCTTGACTGCTGTAGAGGGTTCTCCGTCGGCTTCGGGCTGTTTTTGATAAGGAGTTCGGAAGTCTTCTTGGTTTTGTAGAATATTATCAGGTTTATGTTTTGGTTAGGAGTAGTGCTTTTTACTCCTTTACGGATTATTTCTTTCATTATTCTTTCCTCTTTTATATGTTCACTGTGCATGGTTGATTTGTAATATAATTTTATTGGGGGTGTTGTGGTTTCTGTTCTAGGTTCTGAATTATACCAACGGTCCAAGTGTCTTCTTATAGCAGCGTTTATTTCCGCGTTGCTATATCCGTTGTTCACCAATACCTGAGTTACTCTTTCAAACTCTCTACTCACGTTGCTACATTCTGAGCAGTGGGTAAGCGCTCGACGAATATAAGCATTGAGAACACTGGCTTTGTATCTTTGGGGGCACTCACTTCTACCGTTCAGGCATAATCCTATGTTGGTGGGCTTGGTATATACGTTGGTGCTTAAAGAGGTTCCTGTTTTTGTTATTAGTACATCCTAGAATGGCAGACTGTTATTTTCACTATTTTCATGTGTAAATCGGAGTACTGACTCTCTCTCTAGGTGTCTTTTTAGGTCAATTAGTTCATCTGAGTCTTTTACTATTACGAATATGTCATCTACATAACGGCAGTATACAGTTGGTTTTTGTCTGCTACTGAAGACCCTATCTTCGATGGTTCCCATATAAAAATTAGCAAATAAAACTCCTAAGGGGGAGCCCATTGCTACTCCGTCTATTTGTAAATACATGTCTCCTTGTGGACTGATGAAAGGGGCTTCCTTTGTACATGCTTCGAGAAGACTTTTCAAGTGTGGCTCAGGTATGTCTAATTTGGGGGTGCTCTCGTCTCTGTATACTCTGTCCAGTATCATTCCTATGGTTGTGTCGACTGGGACGTTGGTAAAAAGGGATTCAACGTCCAGGGAAGCGATGATTCCATCGGGCTGGGTAGATTTGATCAATTCTAGGAAATCTGCTGATGATTGTAGACTAAACTTACTTGGAGTGTATGGAGTTAGGAGTTCATTGAGTTTCTTTGCCAGGTGATAAGTTGGGGTTGGTATTTGGCTGATTATAGGGCGTAGTGGGTTACCTGGTTTATGCGTCTTAACATTGCCGTAGGCATATCCTAAGCCATAGTCGCCTTGAAGTTTATTGAAATGCACACTACCTTTCTTTGCGTTGATTGCTGTAATTGTTTTGTTTACTTTCCGCTTAAGGTCTTCTACGGGGTTCCTCGTGATTCGTTGAAATTTGGAGTCGTCACTTAGGATGTCGCTAATTTTGTTCATGTATTCATGGGTAGGAATCAATACATATGCTGCTGTTTTGTCGGCTTTTCTTATTGTTACGTCTTTCAGATTTTTTAGTTGTTTCGCTGCTTCTTTGAGTCGTGGGGTTAAGATTGTAGATGAATATGTTCCTCGTTTTTTCCCTGCTTCTGCAAGTAGTTCAGCTTGAAGTGTGTCAGTGGTGATGACTTTTTTGTTGTCTTCTAGCTTATGGATATCGTCCAGAAGCATTTCGATTTCCAGGCGTTTTTGATGCATCTTTGGTTTAGATAAGAATTGACAATTTAGACCAAGATTTAAGAGGTCTCGTTGGTCCTGGGTAAGATCATAAGAAGTCAGGTTAAAGTAGCCATCTTTAGGACGAGGGATTTTTAGCTGTCCACCGTTTAGGGATGCTAACTTACGGAGTGTCTTTGTTTCTAGAAAAGTTTTATGTTGTTGTTGCAGGTTAAATAGTTCACTGTTGATGGTTTGCTTGAGTTGGATAGGGATGTCGTACTGGGTCCATTTGTTTAACAGATGCTCCGCCTGCTCTATAAAGGTTTGGAGGGCTTCCTTCTTCTTGTTTAGTTGATGCCGAATGAGCTCTTGCCTATACCTATAGGTAAACTCTGTATTGCGGACTGCTGGGTCATGTGGGTTTATATTGGTGTATACTGGCAGCAGGTTTTCTTTCAAACATGTTTCATTGAATATGACCGCATATTCTGTATTTAATATTTTCTGGTTTAGGGCTTCTATCCCTCTAACTATTTTCTTAGCATCAGGGCTTAATTGGAATAGGAGTTCTCCAAAACTCATTTTCGTACTTTTAAGGTGAAGAAAAGAAGTGATTTACTATAGAGTGTATTACACTAATTTGTATAATTTGCACGACGTTTCGAACCTCCATGGTTCAATGGAGGTTCGAAACTGATCGAAACTGTGAACGCCAAGAAATTCGGACTCCACCTGCCAAAGATCATTGGGGAATATAAACCTGGATATGCGTATGGAAATGTCAAGACGCACAAGCCTGGAAACCCACTTCGGCCAATCATTAGCCAGATACCCACACCCACGTACAGACTGGCGAAGCGACTCAACGGCCTGCTGACTCCTTATGTTCCTTGCGCCTTCAGCCTGAAGTCTCCAAAGGAATTTGTGGACTTACTGCGGGGCGCACGGGCCACAGGGATAAGAGCCTCGTTGGACGTAGAATCGCTGTTTACCAACGTACCTGTGGACGAGACAATCGGAATGATAGCCGACAGAGTGTATCGTGATCCAGCCTGTACTCCTCTTGACATGCCAGAAAGTATTCTGAGGAAACTACTCCAAGCTTGTACTAAAGAGGCACCCTTCTTGAGCCCGGATGGGCACATGTATAAGCAAGTAGATGGGGTCGCCATGGGTTCTCCCCTAGGTGTCCTGTTTGCAAACTTCTACATGGGTACCATCGAGCAAAAAGTCTTAGTCGACATGAACTTGAAACCGGCCATATACTGCAGGTATGTTGACGACATTTTTACACAGGTACCTGATGTCAGACATCTGCAGGAGCTGAAGGAGGCATTTGAGCAGAGTTCCGTGCTGCGTTTCACTTACGAGACGGAAAAGGATGGGAAGCTGCCTTTTCTAGATGTAACAGTCATGGAAAAGGGCGGAGGTTTCCACACTGCAGTCTACACAAAGGAAACAAACATAGGAATGTGCCTAAATGCCAACAGCGACTGCCCTGACAGGTACAAGAGGAGTGTTGTTAACGCATACGTCGACCGTGCTCTCAGCCACAGCTCAGAATGGAAGCAAGTCGACGAAGAACTCTGTAGGGTAAGGCAGGTCCTAGTCAATAACGGCTTCTCCAATGGTTTCATCGAAGACATCATAAGAAGGAAAGTGAAAAGCCATGCAACCTCCGAAGAGACAGCTAACACAACACCTATACCCCCTATTAGACTATTTTACAGGAACTTCTTTTCCACAGCTCATAAAACAGAGGAAAGGGTCCTGAAAGATATTGTTAATAGAAACGTTATCCCTACAGACAAAAATCAGAGGATACAACTGACGATTTACTATAAAACCAGAAAAACGGCCAGCCTACTCATGAGAAACTCTCCAGACACAAAACAGAACGTTTTAAAAGAGACTTACGTCGTCTATGCCTTCAAATGCCCACTTGGGGACTGTAAGCTCCAAAAAACCCAGTATATAGGCAAGACAACAACATCTCTTTCTAGGCGTTTAACGATGCATAAACAACAGGGCTCCATTAAGGAACATATAATCTCTTCCCATAACCAAACCATCGCCAGAGAAATCCTAGTAAACAACACAGAAATCATCGATAGATACAGCGATAGCAGGCGGCTTGACGTTTGCGAGGCACTACACATCAAGAAGTCAACACCAGCAATCAACAGCCAATTATTGCACAACTATATTCTACCCACCTCAAGACTCCGCTCCAATATAGAAGCATCAAGAAATATGGACCAATAGGCTTTCTACAAACACTTCTATTCAATACCCATTGTTTCTGTTCTGTCTTGTGTTGATACTTTTAATACCCTATTAATATCCCCTAGTGTTCTGTCTTGTGTTAATGCCACATCACCCTTCCCACCTCACTCAAATGTAATGCCACATCACCCTTCCCACCTCACTCAAATGTAGATATAAAATCAGGGAAACGCAAGTTCTAATCAGTTGTGTATTTGTGAAGTCTTTGAAAATGTAATAAGTTTTACGAAACGCGCCCGTGTCGCGTCAGACTAGAAATAAAAATGAATTTTGGAGAAGTGATTTTTTATTTACCTCCAACAGTGAAGCGTAATGTACGAAAGATTGAGAAAATTCGTGTTAGAATTATTAATCTTACTTTTTCGGTCATATTTAATAATATATATATATATATATATATATATATATATATATATATATATATATATATATATATATATATATATATATATATATATATATATATACATATATATATATTTTTTTTTTTTTTCATTGAATATGACCGCATATTCTGTATTTATTATTTTCTGGTTTAGGGCTTCTATCCCTCTAACTATTTTCTTAGCATCAGGGCTTAATTGGAATAGAAGTTCTCCAAAACTCATTTTCGTACTTTTAAGGTGAAGAAAAGAAGTGATTTACTATAGAGTGTATTACACTTATTTGTATAATTTGCACGACGTTTCGAACCTCCATTGAACCATGGAGGCATATATATATATATATATGTCGTACCTAGTAGCCAGAACGCACTTCTCAGCCTACTATGCAAGGCCCGATTTGCCTAATAAGCCAAGTTTTCATGAATTAATGCTTTTTCCACTACCTAACCTACCTAACCTAACCTAACTTTTTCGCCTACCTAACCAAACCTAACCTATAAAGATAAGTTAGGTTAGGTTAGGTAGGGTTGGTTAGGTTCGGTCACATATCTACGTTAATTTTAACTCCAATAAAAAAAAATTGACCTCATACATAATGAAATGGGTAGCTTTATCATTTCATAAGAAAAAAATTAGAGAAAATATATACATTCAGGAAAACTTGGCTTATTAGGCAAACCGAGCCTTGCATATTAGGCTGAGAAGTGCGTTCTGGCTACTAGGTACGACATATATATATATATATATATGTCGTACCTAGTAGCCAGAACTCACTTCTCAGCCTACTATTCAAGGCCCGATTTGCCTAATAAGCCAAGTTTTCCTGAATTAATATATTTACTATAATTTTTTTCTTATGAAATGATAAAGCAACCCTTTTCTCTATGTATGAGGTCAGTTTTTTTTATTGGAGTTAAAATTAACGAAGATATATGACCGAACCTAACCAACCCTACCTAACCTAACCTAACCTATATTTATAGGTAAGGTTAGGTTAGGTAGCCAAAAAAAGCTAGGTTAGGTTAGGTTAGGTAGGTTAGGTAGACGAAAAAACATTAATTCATGAAAACTTGGCTTATTAGGCAAATCGGGCCTTGAACAGTAGGCTGAGAAGTGCGTTCTGGCTATTAGGTACGACATATATATATATATATATATATATATATATATATATATATATATATATATATATATATATATATATATATATATATATATATGCGAACAAGCCTGAATGGTCCCCAGGACTATATGCGAATGAAAACTCACACCCCAGAAGTGACTCGAACCCATACTCCCAGAAGCAACGCAACTGGTAACTACAGGGCGCCTTAATCCGCTTGACCATCACGGCCGTCAAAAGGAAGTGATAGCCGAGGCTATTTGAGCCACTTCCCCGACGGCAACTCGGATGGTAATCTTGGGCATAGCATTTCACCAAATCACCTCATTCTTTGGGGCACACGTGAGGAACACAAATGCGAACAAGCCTGAATGGTCCCCAGGACTATATGCGAATGAAAACTCACACCCCAGAAGTGACTCGAACCCATACTCCCAGAAGCAACGCAACTGGTAACTACAGGGCGCCTTAATCCGCTTGACCATCACGGCCGTCAAAAGGAAGTGATAGCCGAGGCTATTTGAGCCACTTCCCCGACGGCAACTCGGATGGTAATCTTGGGCATAGCATTTCACCAAATCACCTCATTCTTTGGGGCACACGTGAGGAACACAAATGCGAACAAGCCTGAATGGTCCCCAGGACTATATGCGAATGAAAACTCACACCCCAGAAGTGACTCGAACCCATACTCCCAGAAGCAACGCAACTGGTAACTACAGGGCGCCTTAATCCGCTTGACCATCACGGCCGTCAAAAGGAAGTGATAGCCGAGGCTATTTGAGCCACTTCCCCGACGGCAACTCGGATGGTAATCTTGGGCATAGCATTTCACCAAATCACCTCATTCTTTGGGGCACACGTGAGGAACACAAATGCGAACAAGCCTGAATGGTCCCCAGGACTATATGCGAATGAAAACTCACACCCCAGAAGTGACTCGAACCCATACTCCCAGAAGCAACGCAACTGGTAACTACAGGGCGCCTTAATCCGCTTGACCATCACGGCCGTCAAAAGGAAGTGATAGCCGAGGCTATTTGAGCCACTTCCCCGACGGCAACTCGGATGGTAATCTTGGGCATAGCATTTCACCAAATCACCTCATTCTTTGGGGCACACGTGAGGAACACAAATGCGAACAAGCCTGAATGGTCCCCAGGACTATATGCGAATGAAAACTCACACCCCAGAAGTGACTCGAACCCATACTCCCAGAAGCAACGCAACTGGTAACTACAGGGCGCCTTAATCCGCTTGACCATCACGGCCGTCAAAAGGAAGTGATAGCCGAGGCTATTTGAGCCACTTCCCCGACGGCAACTCGGATGGTAATCTTGGGCATAGCATTTCACCAAATCACCTCATTCTTTGGGGCACACGTGAGGAACACAAATGTGAACAAGCCTGAATGGTCCCCAGGACTATATGCGAATGAAAACTCACACCCCAGAAGTGACTCGAACCCATACTCCCAGAAGCAACGCAACTGGTAACTACAGGGCGCCTTAATCCGCTTGACCATCACGGCCGTCAAAAGGAAGTGATAGCCGAGGCTATTTGAGCCACTTCCCCGACGGCAACTCGGATGGTAATCTTGGGCATAGCATTTCACCAAATCACCTCATTCTTTGGGGCACACGTGAGGAACACAAATGCGAACAAGCCTGAATGGTCCCCAGGACTATATGCGAATGAAAACTCACACCCCAGAAGTGACTCGAACCCATACTCCCAGAAGCAACGCAACTGGTAACTACAGGGCGCCTTAATCCGCTTGACCATCACGGCCGTCAAAAGGAAGTGGCTCAAATAGCCTCGGCTATCACTTCCTTTTGACGGCCGTGATGGTCAAGCGGATTAAGGCGCCCTGTAGTAGGTAGGTTAGGTAGTGGAAAAAGCATTAATTCATGAAAACTTGGCTTATTAGGCAAATCGGGCCTTGCATAGTAGGCTGAGAAGTGCGTTCTGGCTACTAGGTACGACATATATATATATATATATGCCTCCATGGTTCAATGGAGGTTCGAAACGTCGTGCAAATTATACAAATAAGTGTAATACACTCTATAGTAAATCACTTCTTTTCTTCACCTTAAAAGTACGAAAATGAGTTTTGGAGAACTCCTATTCCAATTAAGCCCTGATGCTAAGAAAATAGTTAGAGGGATAGAAGCCCTAAACCAGAAAATAATAAATACAGAATATGCGGTCATATTCAATGAAAAAAAAAAAAAAATATATATATGTATATATATATATATATATATATATATATATATATATATATATATATATATATATATATATATATATATATATATATATATATATATATATATATATATATATATATATTATTAAATATGACCGAAAAAGTAAGATTAATAATTCTAACACGAATTTTCTCTATCTTTCTTATCTTTCTTTTCACTGTTGATGGTAATTCAAAGATCAATTCTCCAAAATTCATTTTTATTTCAAGTCTGACGCGACACTTGAGCGCGTTTCGTAAAACTTATTACATTTTCAAAGACTTTAGTTTACAAACACACAACTGAAACTGAATAGAGCTTACACATCTTCGAGGTTTTTATCTACATTTGGGTAAGGTGGATGAGGTGAAAAACGAACTTTAAACAATGGGTATTCAATGGGTATTAAATTCCAACACAAGACAGAACACGAAACAATGGGTATTGAATGGGTATTAAATTCAAACACAAGACAGAACACGAAACAATGGGTATTGAATGGAAGTAATTGTAGAAAGCCTATTGGTCCATATTTCTTGATGCTTCTATATTTTAGCGGAGTCTTGAAGTGGGTAGAATATAGTTGTGCATTAATTGGCTGTTTGCCTAATAAGCCAAGTTTTCCTAAATTAATATATTTTCTATAATTTTTTTCTTATGAAATGATAAAGCTACCCATTTCATTATGTATGAGGTCAATTTATTTTTATTGGAGTTAAAATTAACATAGATAAATGATCGAACCTAACCAACCCTACCTAACCTAACCTAACCTATATTTATAGGTAAGGTTAGGTTAGGTAGCCAAAAAAAGCTAGGTTAGGTTAGGTTAGGTAGGTTAGGTAGACGAAAAAACATTAATACATGAAAACTTGGCTTATTAGGCAAATCGGGCCTTGAATAGTAGGCTGAGAAGTGCGTTCTGGCTATTAGGTACGACATATATATATATATATATATATATATATATATATATATATATATATATATATATATATATATATATATATATATATATATATATATATATATATATATGCGAACAAGCCTGAATGGTCCCCAGGACATATGCAAATATTTATATATATATATATATATATATATATATATATATATATATATATATATATATATATATATATATATATATATATTTATATATATATATATATATATATATATATATATATATATATATATATATATATATATATATATATATATATTAGTATATTTTGGTAGCAGTCTTTCCTGTAGACATATATTATTAAATATGACCGAAAAAGTAAGATTAATAATTCTAACACAAATTTTCTCAATCTTTCGTACATTACGCTTCACTGTTGGAGGTAAATAAAAAATCACTTCTCCAAAATTCATTTTTATTTCTAGTCTGACGCGACGTGGGCGCGTTTCGTAAAACTTATTACATTTTCAAAGACTTCACAAATACACAACTGATTAGAACTTACGTATCTCTGATTTTATATCTACATTTGAGTGAGGTGGGAGGGGTGATGTGGCATTAACACAAGACAGAACAAGAGGGGATATTAATAGGGTATTAAAAGTATCAACACAAGACAGAACAGAAACAATGGGTATTGAATAGAAGTGTTTGTAGAAAGCCTATTGGTCCATATTTCTTGATGCTTCTATATTGGAGCGTGTCATGTTCACAGAAAATGGTACCATCCGTTTTCTATGTGCGGCGGCTGAGACGCCAGAGGGAGAGAAGGTAAACAATAGAGCGTACAGGACGCCCGCCAAGCTTGGTAGCTACTAGTCATGTAATCATATTAAGTATTAAAGTCAGTAACCAAGTCATGACTTTACATCAACCCTACAACCAAGACTTCCTCAGTAACACACAAACACCACATTTTCGACGAGGATGAACTGTGAATGCAGGTATTTGTTCAGTTTCAAACACAAGGGAGAAGCATGCTGCCTGGAGGAGGAAGAGAAGCTGTGAGCGCCATACCCGATGCTGTATGCTAACTAATGCTGTGTGCTACCCAAGCTGTGTGCTACCCAAGCTGTGCTGAAGAAACTGTGTACTGAGGAATCTGCCGACGTTGTGTACGAAACGACGCTTTGATGTGTACAAAACCTGATGTTTTGGTTACGAAACGACGCTTCGTGCTACAAAATTCATCACACTGAACTGACTGCTGTACCAACTGCTGCACCAACTGCTGCACCAACAGCTGTACCAACTGCTGTACCAACTGCTGTGAGTAGGAACAACACATGTACACAAGGGCTAGGTAAGAAGTCAGTTGCTGCTATATTGTGCACTGTTGTGAACTTTTGCATTAAAATGCTTGTGTGCTTTGCAAAATTAAAGTAATTACAGTGAATTCTTGACTAACATATACAGTGCAATAAGTGTTTAATATTCTGAGGAACATTTAAGTGATAAGTTACATTTATTCAGTAAAAATGGCAAATATACCTCAGTTTCCTGCATTTGATCCTGACTGTGACCAGACAAACCTGTCACAGAGGTGGGTCAAATGGCTTAAAAAGTTTGAAAATTTGTTGATAGTTTCTGACATCAAAAGTGCTGAAAGAAAGCGTGCCTTTCTACTTCATTATGCAGGTGATAGAGTTTGTGACATCTTTGACACACTGAAAGACACTGGTGGTGCCAAAGATTATGACACTGCCAAAGCCAAACTAATAGAGCATTTCAAACCAAGGCAAAATACTGCTATGGAAATTATGCATTTCAGGAGAGCAAAACAACTCTCTAATGAAACTGTGGATCAATACCACACACGTCTGCAGGGTTTAGCAGCCCATTGTGAGTTTGCTGATGTTGACAAAGAAATCAAACAGCAAATAATTGAAACATGCACATCTACACGTCTCCGTCGAAGAGCTCTAGAACTTGTTGATGATGAAAGTTCTCTTACCAAGATACTGGATATTGCTCGTCGAATGGAAGATGCTGCACGTGATGCTCGTGTCATGGAGTGCAGTGCCAATAACGGTTCTGCCACTGTTACTAACAGTGATGAGGTATGTAAAGTTCAGAGAGGACATCGTAATCAAAGAAGACATGCCAAACCTAACAGTAAATTTAGCCGATAACCACGTCACAACTGGGGTCAAGGAACAAGGCTCAAGCAGTCACAACGACCCACATCAGAGGGTGTCAACAATAAATGTTACAATTGTGGAGGAGACTACCCACACCAAGATAATGTTTGTCCTGCTCAAGGTAAGAAGTGCTATGAGTGTGGAAAACTAGGTCATTTTGGTGCTATGTGTCGTTCAGCACTAAAGAAACCACAGTCAATGAATAAAAGCACTGTACGAGGATCAGGTCATAGGGGTCGAGGTGGTAAACACAATATTGCACCTCAAATCAAGAATGTTAACAATGTACAAGACAACATTTCATTACAACCAGTCTCAGATGACAGTGAATGTGATTATACTTATGGAGTACAAGCAATCACAGAATGGAATGATCTTCCAAACAACCCAGAGACATGTGTATACATTGCTGGTATTTGTCTCAAGGTTCTCATTGACACTGGATCAAACATTGATACCATTGCTGAGTGCCACTATGAGAAATTTAAAAAACAGTTCCCAAAGCTTGAGAACTATAATGGCAAAGCCACTGCCTATGCTTCAAAGGTAGCCTTGCCAGTGATTGGAACTTTCACTGCAGAGATTAAGTCAAAGAATGCAATGCTCATTACTACATTCCATGTTGTTAGGAATGCAAAGGAGTCTTTACTCAGTTACAAGACTTCAACCAAATTGGGGCTTCTTCAGCTTTCTAATGCTGTAGCAGTGGAATCTGCAAACAATGTTGATGGTATTGTTGCTGAATTTTCTGATCGATTTAAATCCATAGGTTGTTATACTGATAGCAAAGTACATCTGCATATCAACCCAGATGTAATTCCAGTTGCCCAACCACATCGCCGACAACCATTCCATACTCGCAAGAAAGTCGATGCTGAACTGGATAGGCTGATAGAACTAGATATCATTGAACCAGTAACAGGCCCAACACCATGGGTAAGCCCAATTGTCACTCCACCAAAGCCGAAGAATCCAGATGAGATACGCATTTGTGTGGACATGCGTGTTCCCAACAAGGCAATAATGCGTGAACGCCATCCTATACCCACTGTAGATGATATGATCTACCGCTTGAATGGTGCAACTGTATTCAGCAAGTTAGATTTAAACAAGGGCTATCATCAGCTTGAACTTGATGATGAGAGTCGCTTCATCACAACGTTTACGACACATCGAGGTCTGTATAGGTACAAGCGCCTGAGTTTTGGTATTAACAGTGCTGCCGAGGTATTCCAGCACATCATCAGCCAGGTATTGCAAGACATACCTAATGCTGACAACATGTCTGATGACATCATTGTTTATGGCCGTACCCAAGCTGAACACGACAAAGCTCTTCGTGCAACATTGCAACGCTTACGAGAAAAGAATTTGACGTTAAGCCGAGCAAAGTGTGAGTTCAATCAACATAAAATTGAATTCTTTGGACATGTACTTAGTGACAAAGGTCTGTCTCCAGATCCTAAGAAAGTTGCAGATATCAAGAATGCTGCACCTCCTTCAACGTCCACTGAAGTACATAGTTTTCTGGGAATGGCAAACTACTGTTCTCGCTTCATTCCAGATTTTGCTACCATTACGAAGCCTCTACGTGAGCTCCTGAAGAAAAATGCATCATGGTACTGGAGCGATATCGAGCAAAATGCATTTGATGCTGTGAAAGATGCACTAGTAGAGAATGCGACTGCTGCATACTTTGATCCATCAATGGACACTGAGTTAACGGTGGATGCTAGTCCTGTTGGATTAGGTGCTGTTTTAGCCCAACACAAACCTGGTCAACCAGATTCCAGAGTAGTAATTGCCTACGCCAGCCGTTCTCTCACAGATGTTGAGCAACGATACAGTCAGACAGAGAAGGAAGCTCTTGCTCTTGTATGGGGCTGTGAACACTTCAATGTGTATCTGCTTGGTGCACCCTTCACCACAATAGTCACTGACCACAAACCGTTGGAGACCATCTTCAATAATCCAAAGTCCAAACCACCAGCTCGCATTGAGAGATGGGCTCTTCGTCTGCAACCATACAACTTTACGGTGAAATACAAGCCGGGTGCAGGCAATCCCGCTGATTACATCAGTCGACATCCTGCAAACAGTTTCACCATCACCAAGCATCAGCAAGTTGCCGAGGAATATGTACACTCTGTAACCTGTGATGCAGTCCCTAAGGGTCTTACTCTTGATGAAATCCGTACTGCAACCATAGAGGACCCAACTCTGCAAGCAACAGTGGATGCATTGACTAAGAAAAAGTTTCCACGCATCCCACCCTCAGGAGTTGACCAAGATGCATTCAAAGCACTTGAACGCATCCAGACAGAATTAAGTGTTACGCAACAACGCGACACTGTGCTGCGAGGTACTCGTATCGTGATTCCAGCTGTTCTCCAGCAACGTGCTCTGAAGCTTGCACATCAAGGACACCAAGGTCTTGTTAGGACCAAACAGCTGCTACGAGAAAAGGTGTGGTTTCCTGGCATTGATCGTCAAGCAAAGGATATGCATGATGCCTGTGTCCCTTGCCAAGCTGCAGTGGATACTTCAAGACCAACACCTCTACAACCTTCACCACTACCTGCTGCACCATGGACGGAAGTATCGATGGACTTCTGCGGACCACTACCAACTGGAGAGTACTTGATGGTAGTCATTGATGATCACTCACGTTATCCAGAAGTAGAAATCATCACTTCCACATCTGCAAAGGCTGTCATCCCGAAACTCGACAAGATCTTTTCAAACTTTGGCATTCCTGAAGTTGTCAAGACAGACAATGGACCGCCATTCAATGGACAAGACTTCGTCAACTTTTCTGAGCATATTGGATTCAAACACCGCCGTGTGATGCCACTACATCCTCAAGCAAATGGAGAAGTTGAGAGATTCATGCAACCTCTCATGAAAGCGGTACGCTGTGCTCATGCCGAAGGACGATCCTGGAAACAAGCTATGTATGCTTTTCTCAGGAACTACCGTGCAACACCACATGGAACACTGGGCAAGTCGCCTGGCGAACTTTTATTTGGACGTCCTATGAGAATTGCACTACCCGTCATGCCAGCCGAGGTAACGGATAAACGTCTCGCTCAGAAGGATGCACTAGCCAAGGGCAAAATGAAAATTGCTCATGATCAACGTGCAAAGGAACAGTTCATAAAGGTTGGTGACACTGTTCTCGTTAAAAAGAAAAAAGAGGGAAAGTAAGATATGCCGTATGATACAAAACCATATAAAGTGATTAGTGTAAAAGGAACTATGGTAACAGCTAGTAATAGAGATCATAGTATAACACGTAATATGGCTTATTTCAAAGTGATTCCAACTAGTGTAGAAAATGATGAAGTGCAAAGTCGTGCAAAAGAAAAAGAAAAAAATAGTTATAACCCGACAAACAATTCATCAAGGGATGTTATTGCATTTAAGGACTCTCGTCCTAAACGTCATGTTAAACGCCCTACACGATTTGATGATTAATTGTGTTCCTATGTAATGAAAAGTATTTACTTATTGTGCTAAACTAAATTTAATATTGTTTGAATAATGCAGATATCTCATTCAATATTTTGTAACTTTGTAGTTCAGTTTCTTTCATGTTTGTTTAACATTGCATATGTATTTTTAACATTGAAATCCTTTGTGGAAAAGATTAAGTTGTTTAAATTCTTTGTGTGCTTAATTAATGTTAAATGTATGCAGTATCTCTTGATATGTTAATAACTTACTTACTTGTGTCAATAACTTTGCTTTGTGCTACAAGCATGGTAGACATCCTGTATTCATTCTGTTTAAAGAAAAGGAGGGATGTCATGTTCACAGAAAATGGTACCATCCGTTTTCTATGTGCGGCGGCTGAGACGCCAGAGGGAGAGAAGGTAAACAATAGAGGGTACAGGACGCCCGCCAAGCTTGGTAGCTACTAGTCATGTAATCATATTAAGTATTAAAGTCAGTAACCAAGTCATGACTTTACATCAACCCTACAACCAAGACTTCCTCAGTAACACACAAACACCACATTTTCGACGAGGATGAACTGTGAACGCAGGTATTTGTTCAGTTTCAAACACAAGGGAGAAGCATGCTGCCTGGAGGAGGAAGAGAAGCTGTGAGCGCCATACCCGATGCTGTATGCTAACTAATGCTGTGTGCTACCCAAGCTGTGTGCTACCCAAGCTGTGCTGAAGAAACTGTGTACTGAGGAATCTGCCGACGTTGTGTACGAAACGACGCTTTGATGTGTACAAAACCTGATGTTTTGGTTACGAAACGACGCTTCGTGCTACAAAATTCATCACACTGAACTGACTGCTGTACCAACTGCTGCACCAACTGCTGCACCAACAGCTGTACCAACTGCTGTACCAACTGCTGTGAGTAGGAACAACACATGTACACAAGGGCTAGGTAAGAAGTCAGTTGCTGCAATATTGTGCACTGTTGTGAACTTTTGCATTAAAATGCTTATGTGCTTTGCAAAATTAAAGTAATTACAATAGAAACGTTATCCCTACAGACAAAAATCAGAGGATACAACTGACGATTTACTATAAAACCAGAAAAACGGCCAGCCTACTCATGAGAAACTCTCCAGACACAAAACAGAACGCTTTACAAGAGACTAATGTCGTCTATGCCTTCAAATGCCCACTTGGGGACTGTAAGCTCCAAAAAACCCAGTATATAGGCAAGACAACAACATCTCTTTCTAGGCGTTTAACGATGCATAAGCAACAGGGCTCCATTAAGGAACATATAATCTCTTCCCATAACCAAACCATCGCCAGAGAAATCCTAGTAAACAACACAGAAATCATCGATAGATACAGCGATAGCAGGCGGCTTGACGTTTGCGAGGCACTACACATCAAGAAGTCAACACCAGCAATCAACAGCCAATTATTGCACAACTATATTCTACCCACCTCAAGACTCCGCTCCAATATAGAAGCATCAAGAAATATGGACCAATAGGCTTTCTACAAACACTTCTATTCAATACCCATTGTTTCTGTTCTGTCTTGTGTTGATACTTTTAATACCCTATTAATATCCCCTCTTGTTCTGTCTTGTGTTAATGCCACATCACCCCTCCAACCTCACTCAAATGTAGATATAAAATCAGAGATACGTAAGTTCTAATCAGTTGTGTATTTGTGAAGTCTTTGAAAATGTAATAAGTTTTACGAAACGCGCCCACGTCGCGTCAGACTAGAAATAAAAATGAATTTTGGAGAAGTGATTTTTGATTTACCTCCAACAGTGAAGCGTAATGTATGAAAGATTGAGAAAATTCGTGTTAGAATTATTAATCTTACTTTTTCGGTCATATTTAATAATATATATATATATATATATATATATATATATATATATATATATATATATATATATATGTGTCGTACCTAGTAGCCAGAACGCACTTCTCAGCCTACTATGCAAGGCCCGATTTGCCTAATAAGCCAAGTTTTCATGAATTAATGCTTTTTCCACTACCTAACCTACCTAACCTAACCTAACTTTTTCGCCTACCTAACCAAACCTAACCTACAAAGATAGGTTAGGTTAGGTTAGGTAGGGTTGGTTAGGTTCGGTCACATATCTACGTTAATTTTAACTCCAATAAAAAAAAATTGACCTCATACATAATGAAATGGGTAGCTTTATCATTTCATAAGAAAAAAATTAGAGAAAATATATACATTCAGGAAAACTTGGCTTATTAGGCAAACCGAGCCTTGCATATTAGGCTGAGAAGTGCGTTCTGGCTACTAGGTACGACATATATATATATATATATATATATATATATATATATATATATATATATATATATATATATATATATATAAATATATATATATATATATATATATATATATATATATATATATATATATATATATATATATATATATATACATATATATATATATATATATATATATATGTCGTACCTAGTAGCCAGAACTCACTTCTCAGCCTACTATTCAAGGCCCGATTTGCCTAATAAGCCAAGTTTTCCTGAATTAATATATTTACTATAATTTTTTTCTTATGAAATGATAAAGCTACCCTTTTCACTATGTATGAGGTCAATTTTTTTTTATTGGAGTTAAAATTAACGTAGATATATGACCGAACCTAACCAACCCTACCTAACCTAACCTAACCTATATATATATGTAAGGTTAGGTTAGGTAGCCAAAAAAAGCTAGGTTAGGTTAGGTTAGGTAGGTTAGGTAGACGAAAAAACATTAATTCATGAAAACTTGGCTTATTAGGCAAATCAGGCCTTGCATAGTAGGCTGAGAAGTGAGTTCTGGCTACTAGGTACGACATATATATATATATATATATATATATATATATATATATATATATATATATATATATATATATATATATATATATATATATATATATATATATATATATATATGTCGTACCTAGTAGCCAGAACTCACTTTTTGGCCTACTATTCAAGGCCCGATTTGCCTAATAAGCCAAGTTTTCCTGAATTAATATATTTTTTCAATTTTTTTTCTTATGAAATGATAAAGCTGCCCATTTCATTATGTATGAGGTAAATTTTTTTTATTGGAGTTAAAATTAATGTAGATATATGACCGAACCTAACCAACCCTACCTAACCTAACCGAACCTATCTTTATAGGTTAGGTTTGGTTAGGTAGCCGAAAAAGTTAGGTTAGGTTAGGTTAGGTAGGTTAGGTAGTCGAAAAACAATTAATTCATGAAAACTTGGCTTATTAGGCAAATCGGGCCTTGCATAGTAGGCTGAGAAGTGCGTTCTGGCTACTAGGTACGACATATATATATATATACATATATATTAGTATATTTTGGTAGCAGTCTTTCCTGTAGACATATTATTAAATATGACCGAAAAAGTAAGATTAATAATTCTAACACGAATTTTCTCTATCTTTCTTATCTTTCTTTTCACTGTTGATGGTAATTCAAAGATCAATTCTCCAAAATTCATTTTTATTTCAAGTCTGACGCGACACTTGAGCGCGTTTTGTAAAACTTATTACATTTTCAAAGACTTTAGTTTACAAACACACAACTGAAACTGAATAGAGCTTACACATCTTCGAGGTTTTTATCTACATTTTGGTAAGGTGGATGAGGATAAAAACGAACTTTAAACAATGGGTATTCAATGGGTATTAAATTCCAACACAAGACAGAACACGAAACAATGGGTATTGAATGGGTATTAAATTCAAACACAAGACAGAACACGAAACAATGGGTATTGAATGGAAGTAATTGTAGAAAGCCTATTGGTCCATATTTCTTGATGCTTCTATATTTTAGCGGAGTCTTGAAGTGGGTAGAATATAGTTGTGCATTAATTGGCTGTTTGCCTAATAAGCCAAGTTTTCCTAAATTAATATATTTTCTATAATTTTTTTCTTATGAAATGATAAAGCTACCCATTTCATTATGTATGAGGTCAATTTATTTTTATTGGAGTTAAAATTAACATAGATAAATGATCGAACCTAACCAACCCTACCTAACCTAACCTTTCCTATCTTTATAGGTTAGGTTAGGTTAGGTTGCCGAAAAGGTTAGGTTAGGTTAGGTTAGGTAGGTTAGGTAGTCGAGAAAACATTAATTCATGAAAACTTGGCTTATTAGGCAAATCGGGCCTTGCATAGTAGGCTGAGAAGTGCGTTCTGGCTACTAGGTACGACATACTAGGTATATTATTTATATATATATATATATATATATATATATATATATATATATATATATATATATATATATATATATATATATATATATATATATATATATGCAATTGACGATCACAAAACACTGATCATTTTATGCGGAAAATCCACAGAGAAATATGAAATGAGGTGAACGTTTCGGCTTTGTTAAAGCCTTTGTCAACACCAGACTGACTAAGGAGAAGGGAGAAGGGGGGAAGATATATAGGCCGACACCTGACCACCCCATCCCAAGGGTTGGTCAGGTGTAATTAACCAAAACAGGTATAGCTTAGCTTAGAATGGTCAAAGAGGATTAAGCGGTCAGAGAATAAGGATGAAAGATTAAAGAAAAGCCTCATGAACACACAATATATGAATATACAATTATAATGAGACATTGTAAGCCTCTCTATCAGAGTTGTTTCTTAAACTGTTGTGCAATATTATAACTTAAAAATGGATCAAGTTTGTACATTCCAGTACTAACATTAAGAAGATTTGGACACTGACTGATTAGAGCAGACTCAATCAAATTCCGTTCCACGAAATCCCCACAATTGGTAATGCTTTTTGCCCCATTCCAGTTAATATTGTGATCGCATAAACTCGTATGTAGATACAATGCATTAGACGTTTGGGCAGTTCTAATACTATAAGCTTATAGTATTCCGCATATATATAAGCTTCCGCATATATATATATATATATATATATATATATATATATATATATATATATATATATATATATATATATATATATTATTCGAACACTCGAACAAAGCCGAAAATATATAAAGCATATATATATATATATATATATATATATATATATATATATATATATATATATATATATATATATATATATATATATATATATATATATATATATATATATATATATATATATATATATATATATATATATATATTTATATAGGGCATATGTTTTTGTATATTTTTGCTGATTTGTTAGTAAATAATAAAAGAAATATAAATTATGTGACGGTGTTCCCCCCCCCCTTATATTTCTCCCACGCCTGCTGTAAGAGTCATGTCCACTCTACCCGAGCGTTCTCTACGTCGCGGGCATCAGTTTGATATATGTGGGAGAGTGTAGTGTTCACAAGGTGGCGAGAAATTCGTGAAAGAAAAGTATTTTGTCCAGTGGTATAGGCCCTTTAGGGAGCCAATATGGCGCTGGCCCCTCCGTTTTGCCGCCAAAACTGTGTGACGTCAGTGGCGCCAGATTGGTCACCGACAGGGACATGGCACAGGGAGCCAATGAATACCTCCCTTGGCAAGTATGACATCACGAAGGCATGGGGGGGGGGTTTGGTCATAACGCCACGGCGGCGCCATCAGTCTGACACGACACGTCAAGGTGGACGGATGTGTGAAGGTTGATCCTGTCAATCTGACAGTAATACGCCACTCCCGTGGATCTTACGCGTCACCCGTAGTCTGCAAGTACGCCGAGAGGTCTTCATTCATTCCATGTGTGGGCCGAAGAGGAAATTGACAGAATATTGAGCATCAAGTGCTCCAGGGTCGGATGCTGTGCAGGTGAAGTATCGTCTGGGAGGTCTGATAGCTTCACAGTGATGACGTAGCGGCTGGGCCAATCCACTGGGAAGCAGTCAAAGAAGATACTTATTGGGAATCCGTACGACTGCAGCCGAGATGTAGGTTGGCAGCCGTAGTTGGGAGGAGAAGTTGACGGCCGGGAGACCGACTCTAACCCTACAAGACGTGGTGGAGGAGCACGGACCCGCGGAGGACAGAACACGGAGACGACGTGTTTATTTTGGGACGTTGATTGGGTTCTTGGAGGACACGACAGGGTGTGTGTGAGGGCATTCCTTACACGAGGCGGGAGCCTGGACCAGGAGCTACAACTCAACTCTCACTGGAGGATAGGTGGAAGTAGGTGATTCTAGTTTCCCTCCCAATTCCCCTTTAGTCAGCTATATTATTTAGCCAGAGTATTTTGTATGTCGTGAGCAAGGCTCACCAATGTCACGGTATGACACAGTTGTGAGAAGTGGGGCTGGAGAAAGCTCTCGCAGGATATTTGCGGTGTGTGGATACACCTATGTTATTATTGAAGTGTTTGCTGTGTTAGATGATGATTTCTTTCATGTGACATTTATGGTATAACTTATGCCAGAGAATATATATATATATATATATATATATATATATATATATATATATATATATATATATATATATATAAAGTGAACCAGTTATTGATGTTAGGCTATGTGCCCAGTATTGATATTATTACTATTATTGATATCTATGATTTATCTATATATATACATGCTTGTGTGTTGAGTAATTTCTCATGTGTGCAGTGATCAATTGAATATTCGCCTACGAAAGGAATTACTGAGAACTCCAGTATTATATCTTGTAGCATTCGTTATCATTATATGAAGTACAGTGTGTTTCGCCATGATAGTGAATTATTATGTTCATTAATATAGAAATATTTGATTGAGCTAAAGATCAGTGCAGTGAATCATCTGCGTTCTATTGCTATTATAGCAGTAATCGTGATGTGTGTTAATACAGTGATAGTTGAGAATTTAAAGAAACAGGCGTCTCACGCCAGACAAACAGATAAACGAACATTCGCGCGGTGAGAATCGCTCAGCTGATTTTGACATTTGACGTGAGAGGGAGAGCGTGTTGCCATATAGTGTGCCCAAATTATATGTGGAGAGAGAGAGCGACTCCTGCTTGTACTTGTTCGCCTGTGGATATATGAAAATGATCTCTTGAGTTTTAAGTAAAATACAAAATTTCTTCTCGTTTGTATTACCTCTCCATAATTCTTGTTGCTACGTAACTATTACAAAGGTGAGAGTGATAGATACATACCTGCCTGATATCAGATCTATTGAGTGTGTTCTTGCCGCTGTTACCACAATTCCACAATACCACTGACGTGTTACTGGACACAGGAAACACCAGTTGGCGACCTTGTGGTTAATAGTAGAGCCCTTGCCGGGGCGGGCACACAGTTGAAAGAGCAAACTGTGTCCCCACTCATCTCTAACTACTAAGGCCGGTTGGGGATCGACTGGGGTACTCTCCTGGCGTACAGTGGCGCCGCGAGGATGGAGTGAAGACCCGCAGGGTTACGGTGAGTAACGGTTATCGCTAATAGTGCGACCGTTGAGAGGATATCTTGTATACTGTTGCTCACCCTCTTATGGTGAACCCCGACAATTATTTGAATTTTGTTACCCTTAAATTGGTTTTAATATTTAAATTGAAAATAATAATATAATATCAAATAAAATATAAATAATAATATAATATAAAATAATATAATTTAATTTCAAGAAATTTAACTCTAAACACAAAGATGTAAAAAGGTTTCAGATTAGGCTCAAAGCTTTCATAAGAGATTCATATTGGTATATGAATGGATTATGAATGATTCATGTTAGGATTGTAAAGTTGCCACAACATCTCAAATTAGTGTTAGATACGTAGGTTTTGGTTATAAGTTTTGGAAACCTATTTAAGTCCACACAGAAAATCGTATCTGATACGATAAAACAAACGTTTCCAATCCTTTCAAATACTTTCCAGATATGTTGTGGCAACCTTAAATTGTTTGCTGGGGTCCCCTCTAACTCTTCTGTCTCCCAGTGACGTGAGGTTTAATTCCCGTAGTCTCTCCTCGTAGCTCCTACCCCCTCAGTTCTGATACTAGTCTGGTGGCAAACCTTTGAACTTTTCCAGTTTAGTCTTATGCTTGACTAGATATGGACTCCATGCTGGAGCCGCATACTCCAGGATTGGTCTGACATATGTGGTATATAATGTTCTGAAAGATTCCTTACACAAGATTCTAAAGGCCGTTTTTATGTAAGCCAACCTGCATATGCCGCTGATGTTATCCTCCTGATATGAGCTTCAGGGGACAGGTCTGGCGTGATGTCAACCCCCAGGTCTTTCTCTCTGACTCTTGCAGGATTTCATCTTCCAAATGATACCTTGTATCTGGTATCCTGCTCCCTACACCTATCTTCATTACATTACATTTGTTTCGGGTAAACTCTAACAACCATTTGTTCGACCATTCCTGCAGCTTGTCCAGATCTTCTTGAAGCCTCAAGCTGTCCTCTTCTGTCTTAATCCTTCTCATAATTTTGGCGTCGTCAGCAAACATTGAGAGGAATGAGTCTATACCCTCTGGGAGATCATTTATGTATATCAGAAACAGGATAGGTACGAGTACAGAGCCCTGTGGGACTCCACTGGTAACTTCACGCCAATCTGAGGTCTCACCCCTCACTGTAACTCTCTGCTTTCTATTGCTTAGGTACTCCCTTATCCACTGGAGCGCCCTACCAGTTACTCCTGCCTGTTTCTCCAGCTTATGCATCAGCCTTTTATGGGGTATTGTGTCAAAGGCTTTCCGACAGTCCAAAAAAATGCAGTCCACCCATCCTTCTCTTTCTTGCTTAATCTTTGTCACCTGATCGTAGAATTCTATTAGGCCTGTAAGGCAAGATTTGCCCTCCCTGAACCAATGTTGATGGGTTGTCACGAAGTCCCTTCTCTCCAGATGTGTTACTAGTTTTTTTTTCACGATCTTCTCCATCACCTTGCATTATATACAAGTTAAGGAAACTGGCCTGTAGTTCAGTGCCTCTTGTCTGTCACCCTTTTTGTAAATTGGGACTACATTAGCCATCTTCCATATTTCTGGTAGGTCTCCCGTTTCCTGTGACCTACTATACACTATGGAAAGTTGCAAACAAAGTGGTCCTGCACACTCTTTCAATACCCATGGTGAGATTCCGTCCAGCCCAACAGCCTTTCTCAAGTCCAGCCCAAATAGGTGCCTCTTGACCTCATCTTTTGTTATTTCGAACCCTTCCAAGGTCGCCTGGTTTGCTGCCACCTCTCCTAGCGCCGTGACCTCTCCTTGTTCTATTGTAAAGATCTCCTGGAACCTTTTGTTTTGTTCTTCACACACCTCTTTGTCATTCTCTGTGTACCTGTCCTCACCCGTTCTAAGTTTCTTCACCTGTTCCTTCACTGTTGTTTTCCTCCTGATGTGACTGTGTAGTAGCTTTGGTTCGGTCTTGGATTTATAAGCTATATCATTTTCATGCCTTTTTTCAGCTGCTCTTCTCACACTAATATACTCGTTCCTGGTTCCTGGTATCTCTCTCTACTTTCTTGTGTTCTGTTATTACGGAAGTTCCTCCACGCCCTTTTTTTCAGCTCCTTTGCTTTCATAGATTCCCTATTATACCACGGATTCTTCTTTTGCTTCTCGGTTTTTTCTTGTCGGGCCGGGATAACTTGTTTACCGCCTCCTGACAATTTTGGGTGACATAGTCCATCATGTCTTGTGTGTGTGTGTGTGTGAGAGAGAGTGTCTGTGTGTGTGTGTGTGTGTGTGTGTGTGTGTGTGTGTGTGTGTGTGTGTGTGTGTGTGTGTGTGTGTGTGTGTGTGTGTGTGTGTGTGTGTGTGTGCGTGTGCGTGTGCGTGTGCGTGTGTGTGTGTTTGTGTGTGTATGTGTATGTGTGTGTGTGTGTGTGTGTGTGTGTGTGTGTGTGTGTGTGTGTGTATTTACTATTTGTGCTTGCAGGATCGTGCTGTTAGCTCTTGGACCCTATTAGTTTGCTACATAGTCCCCCTGGCTTGGTGACTCCTTTTGATAATTACGTACTTACTTGCTACATAGTTAATGGATAACACAAATCACTAATGCTTCCTTCTGTAACCACAGTTGTCTGGTACTACTGCTTCGGCTACAACAAGTTACATAGTCCCCCTGGTTTGGTGCCTTCTTTTGATGTTTCTTACTTTACTTGCTCCATAGTCCCCATACGCACCCTGTGTATTTGCGTTAACCTTTCCATTGGTGAATTCAAGCAACGTGGAGAGGGGGTTTTGCTGCTTGGGTGAAAGCCTCTCCTCCAAATCGATTTACCATGGCTTTGCACCCGGGATTCCAGAGCGTAACTTCTTAGTCTCCTGAGATGATGGATGCCTACTAGTCCCCCTGACTTGGTGCTGTCGGGGTTTATCGGTAAGTGACAGTATAAGTACTTAATCCTGGCGAGGTCGCCAATGTCGGGGTTCACCTCCAATGAGAGGGGAAAGGGGCGAGTAACAGTATACTCAAGGTCACTCACCGTAGCCCTGCGGGTCTTCACTCTATCCTCGCGGCGCCACTGTACGCCAGGAGAGTATCCCAGTCAATCCCAACCGGCCTCTGATCGAGAAGGAGTGGGAACACAACTTGTTCTCTTAACTATTGTGTGCCCGCCCCGGCATGGGCTCTACTACTAACCACAAGGTCGCCAACTGGTGTTTCCGGTGTCCAGTAACACGTCAGTGGTTTTGTTGAACTGTGGTAACAGTGGCAAGGACACACTCAATAGATCTGATATCAGGCAGGTATTTACTTCTATCACTATTTGCTTTCAGGTTTTATATAGCCACAAGAAATATGGAGGGGATGATATAAACACCAATGTACTTTGTATTTTACTTAAAACTCATTCAAAGACATCACAAGATTATATCAATAAGCAAACAGCTGTTCCAGGCGGAAGTCGCTCGTTCCCACATATAATCATGAACTCGCCAAGCTGGTAATGCTCCCCCTCACGTCAATGTCAAAATCAGCTGGGCGACTCCCACCGCGCGAATGTTCATGTATTTGTTAGCCTGTGGCGTGACGTGCCTGTTTCTTTAAATTCTCAAAGATCACTAGAAGTTCGAACACACAATATTTGCGACAATAGCACATAAATACTTCACTGCACTGATCTTGAGCTCAATCAAACATTTCTATATTAATGGACACAATAATTCACTAATATGGTATAACACACTGCCCTTCATTTAATGATAACATATGAAAGTATATATCACTGGAGTTCTCAGTAATTCCTTTCATGGGCGATAACACAATTAATCACTGCACACATGAATGATTATTCAATACACAAGCATAGACATATATAATGGTAATAACATAGTTACTGGGCACATAGCCTAACTCCAAATACTGGCATATTTATATATATATTCTCTCACTAAATGATCATATTAAAGTCTCATGAAAGACATTATCAACACAGTAAATTCATCAATTACTCCGGAGGCCTGCACACACCATTAATAATAATAAATACCGTGGGTACTCTCTATGTAGTCCCACTCTGCACACTGGTGCCTTACTGTGACATAGGTGAGCCTTGCTCACGACATACAAAATACTCTGGCTAAATAATATAGCTGACTAAAGGGGAATTGGGAGGGAAACTAGAATCACCTACTTCCACCTATCCTCTGGTGAGAGTTGAGTTGCAGCTTCTGGTCCAGGCTCCTGCCTCGTGTAGGGAACGCCCCCACACACACTCTGTCGTGTCCTCCAGGAACTCAATCAACGTCCCACCATAAACGCGTCGTCTCCGTTTCTTTCCACTGCAGGTCCGTGCTCCTCCTCCACGTCTTGTAGGGTTGGAGTCGGTCTCCCGGCCGTCAACCTCTCCTCCCAGCTACGGCTGCCTGCCCACGTCTCGGCTGCAGTCGTTCGGATTCCCGATTAGTGTCTTCTTCACTGCCTCCCAGTGGATTGGCCCAGCCGCTACGTCGTCACTGTGAAGCTATCAGACGTCCCAGACGATACTGCCTAGACTCCACCTGCACAGCACCCGATCCTGGAGCACTTGATGCTCAATATTCCGTCAATTCCCTCTTCGGTCCACACATGGAATGAAGGAAGACTTCTGGCGTACTTGCAGACTATGGGTGACGCGTAAGATCCACGGGAGTGGCGTATTACTGTCAGATTGACAGGATCAACCTTCACACATCCGCCCACCTTGACGTGTCGTGTCAGACTGATTCCCTCCGGAGGATTGGCCCAACCACTACGTCATCACTGTGAAACTATCAGCCGTCGAATGCGTCGCTGACTAGACTCCACCTGCACAACACCTGTCCCTGGAGCACTTGTTGCTCAATATTCCGTCAATTCCTTCTCTGGTCCAACACATGAACGAAGGAAGACCCCACAGGTGATGACAGACCACGGGTGATGCGTAAATCCTCCGGAGTCGGGGTAAACTGTCCAACTGACAGGACCCCCCAGCGCACGTCCGACCTCCTTGACGTGCTGTCTTAGACTGATGGCGCCACCGCGGCGCGATGACCGGACCCCCCTTCCTTCGTGACGTCATATTCGCCACGGGAGATTTTCATTGGCTCCCTGTGCCACATCGCTGTCGGTGACCAATCTGGTGCCACTGACGTCACACAGTTTTGGCGGCAAAACAGAAGAGCCAGCGCCATATTGGCTTCCTAAAGGGCCTATACCACAGGTCAAAATACTCTTCTTTTATAAATTTCTCGGCACTTCAAGAACACTACATTCTCCCACATATACCAAACTGATGCCTACGACGTAGAGAACGCTCGGGAAAAGTGGACATGACTCTTACTGCAGGCGTGGGAGAAATATAAGGGGGGGAACACCGTCACAGTGCCTTTCTTATAATTACTTAGTTTCTTGCTCTATAGTCTTACTTACTTGCTCCATAAACTCGTTTGCCTTTGCATTGGAGACTATCGGCTCCGTGAAGAGAGGGAACCTGCTGCATGGGTAACAGCTTCTCACGCCATGTCAACCTACCGTGGCTTTACGCCCTGAGTGGCCACTTCAGACCGACAACCAGAGCATAACTCCACAGTCTCCTGAGACTGATGGATGCCTACTACTAGTCTCCCAGGCTTGACACCCTCTTTTGATAATTACTTACCTACTTGCTACATAGTTTTGTGTTCTAATCAAGGGGGGATTGGGGGCTAGAATACAATGAAACTTTGAACCAACCTGATATTTGCTTAACAGAGAACAGAGACCCCAACCACTCCCTGACAGAACACACAGCCGACCTCGGTAGCCACACTTCCGCTACCCTTGATCGACCTGCAATAGACACTGGAGTGCTTGCAATTATTTAGATCACCCTGGTAAGCGTCTGATTCTGGGAGAGGGGTTCAGCGTCACCTTTATTTCGGGGGGTAAGGCTCACACTGCCTAGTTATCATGAGTACACAACCACTCTTGGCCGCCATGACTCCCCGCACTCTCCTTACTGTGGGATGATCTCTCAATCCCCCTTAGTTAGTTATAATCCTCTACCTCACAAGATGTCTTTCTCTCTCTCTCTCTCTCTAGCCAGCAAGGAAGCCTCACATGAACTAAAGAAAAGCCAGGTAACAAGTTTAACAATACAATTGTTATAGGGACCCACAATAGGAATTGTTATAGTGCAATTATATGGACCCACAGCCTCAGAGAAGGGAACACATAGCATTCAGGGAAGAACTTGCCATTTAACTCTGAATACGAAAGAGTGTTCGTTTCTCCTACCACCCCCCTTTCTTTATTATGGTGTACACTTTATTATGCAAGGTTATACAGTTACATATCTGATTTTATACAAAAAATGAACATTAAGAGGACACAAGAAAAAGTTCGCTTCCTAGAGGCTGTAGATTTCCTCGAACTCCTCCGACGCCGGGCAGGAACCGAGGATGCAGCGGCATTTCCCCTCTGGATTGCGACACTGAGGCGCTGAAAGAGAAAACTTGCCGCTCTAGGGTCTCTTGTGGTGTCAATGAGCTTGGAACCAAGATCCTTAAGAAACCTTTTTGCACTCTCACCCCATGGGCCTAGGGTCTCAGTCCCTATTGGAACGAAGTTATACCGTTGATCTAATTGCCTGTACTTGACTGACTTTTGTTTTTCTCTGTGTGTCGCTGCGGCTCCTGCTGTGCCGGCAGAGCCGGTATGTCGTTGCCAGGGTGGATGCGCAAGTATAGTCCCATGCTAACTGCCTGCCACCCTTCCACGGACGCAGTGTGATTCCGTCTGGTCGGCCGGCAAAGCTAACTGAGTCACGGTTCAGTAGGTTGCGGGGCTCTCTCTCCGCTGGACACTGAGCAGAGGCAAGGCTTCTTTTAATGATGTCGTTGACTTCGTCGTGTCTAGTGTGCCAACCACCCGATTTTCCACAGTGCAGGCCATACAATCCATATTTGTCAGCATCTGCCTCGCCGCTAATACACCTGTGAACAGTGTGGATAGGGGCAGAAAGGCGGAGAGCGACTGCAATACGGAGCTCCTGTGGATCAAGACGTGTGCCTGTCGCAGACATGGGGACTGCCAGAAGGAAGTCCCCTGCATGGGGAGCCTGCACAGCTGTGAGGCGTGCACGATCACTGGGGGTTGTTGCTGCCTCCAGCAAAGTTGTGGCTTCTTTGTCTACAATGGGGCTGTCCCAACTGGATTGTTTCTTGGCTTTCGGCATGGCTGGTCTATATATCTCATATATATATATATATATATATATATATATATATATATATATATATATATATATATATATATGACAGTGTCAGACCACGGAGGAAAATTGAAACGGGAATTTCCTTAAGTACTTTCGTATATTAATACATCTTCAGAAGGAGTGATTTTACAGGTCGAGTACTGCACATAAATTGGCAGGAGAGAATGGTGGAGTGAGGTGAGGTACAATACGTGGACACTGCAGACGGCCTATTAGCCCATCCGATGCAGCAACCACACACAAGCCCAAACATGGATAATTATAGCATAAATTAGTAAATATTTACAATGAATTAGTGAGACAAATGTGTTCCAATGATCCTACTTAAATCGCCCTTTAATTGATCTATTAAAAATGGATCTAAGTTATATAAACTACTGGTAATGTTTAAATTACTTACTTTTGTGATCTGTATCAAAGCAGATTCAGTTATGTTTCTGTTATAGGTGCTTTTACAATTCGTTAATGAAGAAGCCATCTCCCATTCAATTTGGTGAGCATCTTCTGACAGATGAACAAACAAAGCATTAGACAACAGGCCGTGTCTTACAGAGTATTTATGTTGCGAAATTCTACATTTCAAATCTTTAGATGTTTGCCCAACATAGAACATATTACAGTCTTTACAAGGTATTTTATAAATGACACAATTATCACTACGAGGGCTGTTCCTAACTAATAGCTTACCAACAGTACTTTCGTAGCTAAACAATACATGTATATTAAAAAGTTTCAAGGCCTTGACAATATTCTCAAACCCTGAGAAATATGGTAAACATAACACATTCTTTGGGCGAATTCTTTCACTGCATATATTATTATTATATGTACGACTTGCTTTGCTACGGCAAACTTCCAAAAAACTCAGTGGGTAACAAAGCTTGAGACCAATCGAATCTATATTCTTAAACTCTTCGTCTAAGAATTCTGGACTCACAACTCGAAGAGCTCTTAGATACATTGAAGAAAAAATTGACTTTTTCACATTGTATCTATGCCCTTAAGAGGTGGTAGGAGAAAAGCACACAGACACAGTATTGGAAGGGACCTAAACATTCCCTCTAAGGCGTTATGTGTGGTTTCCTCCGAGGCTATGGGTCCCCATTCTTCCACAGGATGAAGAACTCGAACCAAAGGCTGACAAGATGGGCCCTACTGTTACAAGAGTACTGGCTGGAAATCAGGCACATTAAAGGAAAGGAGAATGTGGTAGCAGATGCCCTCTCCCGGATTTACTACCTGATATGACTTAATTTAAGGGGAGGAGTAGGTTACTGTGCCCTCTCCTATTTCTTCCCTTTGCCTGCCTTAAGAGTCATATCAGCCTTCTCTACTGATTCTCTGAGATACGGGGAGTCTGTGGTATATGCGGCGACCAGATCGTCGCCAGATAAGGGAAAAATTTACATTATAAGTTTGTAGGTAAGGGGAAAGTGGTGCCCTGATACAAATTTAATGGTACCACCTACCTGCAGATCCACCATTTTGTAGAGGACGCTAGCCGAGTGGGGATTGGGTGACTTAGAGTAGTGTAAACCGGGCCATAGACCGTGCGTTTTGGTTTTTCCCACGCACGGTCTATGGCCCCTGGGTTTTCTCAAATATTTTCCCACGCACGGTCTATGGCCCCTGGGTTTTCTCGAATATTTTACCAAGCACGGTCTATGGCCCCTGGGTTTTACGAACTTTTTTTTCCCAAGCCGGTCTATGGCCCGTGTTTTTTTTCGATGCCTCAGTGGTCCATGCACAGGTCCGTTCAAGGGGATTAAATAGCTGGTCTATGGCCCCTGGGTTTTCTCGAATATTTTACCAAGCACGGTCTATGGCCCCTGGGTTTTCTTGAATATTTTCCCACGCACGGTCTATGGCCCGTGTTTTTTTTCGATGGCTCAGTGGTCCAAGCACAGGTACGTTCAAGGGGATTAAATAGCCGGTCTATGGCCCCTGGGTTTTACGAACTTTTTTTTCCCAAGCCGGTCTATGGCCCGCGTTTTTTTTCGATGCCTCAGTGGTCCGTTCAAGGAGATTAAATAGCCGGTCTATGGCCCCTGGGTTTTACGAACTTTTTTTTCCCAAGCCGGTCTATGGCCCGCGTTTTTTTTCGATGCCTCAGTGGTCCGTTCAAGGGGATTAAATAGCCGGTCTATGGCCCCTGGGTTTTACGAACTTTTTTTTCCCAAGCCGGTCTATGGCCCGCGTTTTTTTTCGATGCCTCAGTGGTCCGTTCAAGGAGATTAAATAGCCGGTCTATGGCCCCTGGGTTTTACGAACTTTTTTTTCCCAAGCCGGTCTATGGCCCGCGTTTTTTTTCGATGCCTCAGTGGTCCGTTCAAGGGGATTAAATAGCCGGTCTATGGCCCCTGGGTTTTACGAACTTTTTTTTCCCAAGCCGGTCTATGGCCCGCGTTTTTTTTCGATGCCTCAGTGGTCCGTTCAAGGGGATTAAATAGCCGGTCTATGGCCCCAGGGTTTTCTCAAATTTTCTTTCATAGCCGGTCTATGGCCCCTGGGTTTTACGAACTTTTTTTTCCCAAGCCGGTCTATGGCCCGTGTTTTTTTTCGATGCCTCAGTGGTCCATGCACAGGTCCGTTCAAGGGGATTAAATAGCCGGTCTATGGCCCCAGGGTTTTCTCGAATTTTCTTTCATGGCCTGACCCATGCACAGGCATCGTCAATGTTCAATGACGTCACCAGCTAGCCGCTGAGCGTTCCTGCACAGGCACGATCAAGGAGATTAAAAAGCCGGTCTAAGAGTCGTGTGTTTTGTGATACAACAGTAACCCTGAAACCTAATGTAAAATACCATCAACCCTAGTCTATTTTAAATTTCCTATTTACTTCCAACCATCGGTCATTGCATGAAACAAAAGGGGAGCAGCACTGCAAGAAGTTATTTGTGTATTTTTCGAGTTCTTCCCCTGTTACCTGTATTTACCCTGGTATTTTCCTAAATCTAAAAAACCAATCCAATTCATTCCTGTTCTATTTCATGTTTATACGTTTGGGGTTTTTCCTATTTTTTTTCATTATGTCGGTCGTAGCATCTGGGGTTTTCCCTGTTTTTTTTCCAAAGCCGGTCGTAGCTTCATGGTTTTTTCTGAATTTTTTTGTTCCTATGCCGGTCGTAGCATCATAGTTTTTTGTTCCTAGGGATTAAAAAGCTGGTCCCTGGCATCCCCAAATTTCGTTGGCTCAGTGACCCTGCACAGACATTGCTAATGGTCAATGACGTCACCAGGTAGCCGCTCAGCATTCCTGCACCGGCATGTTCGAGGAGATTAAAAAGCCGGTCGTAGCATCATGGGTTCTGCGATACAACAGTATCCTTGAAACTTAATATAAAATACCATCATCCCTAGTCTATTTTTAATTTCATATTTACTTCCAACCATCACCCATTACATTTATCAAAGGGGATCATGTATGTGAGGGAAGAACATAACTTCAGCACTGCAAGAAGTTATGTGTGTATTTTCAAGTTCGTCCCCTGCTGCCTGTATTTACCCAGGTCTTTTTCCTAAATATAAATATTTTTCGAGTTCTTCCCCTGTTACCTATATTCACCCAGGTCTTTTTCCTAAATATATAACTTATCCAATTCATTCCTGTTCTGTTTCATGTTGATACGTATAATGGGTCATTAATATTCCCCTTTACTATGACCATTCAGTCACACGTCTATCATGTCACCCCTATTTCTTCTTCATCATCGTCGTTCTAGAGAAGCACTGCAAGAAGTTATGTATGTATTTTCAAGTTCGTCCCCTGTTACCTATATTTACCCAGGTCTTTTTCCTAAATATAAAACTTATTCAATTCATGCCTATTCTGTTTCATGTTGATACGTATAATAGGTTATTAATATTCCCCTTTACTATGACGATTCAGTCGCACCTCTATCATGTCACCCCTATTTCTTCTTCGTCATCTTCATTCTAGAGAATGTAATTTGAGCTTTGACAATCTTTCTTGAAGGATCGTTTTATTATGCATAGGGCAAAAAATAATATGAAAAAACTGCTATCATTCATTTATATGAAAAAACAGAGCCCTGGGCATTGGCGATTTCAATGCGTTTTCAGTAGTAACCAATATTGTCCTTAACCTCACACACGTCTCACATTCGCTCAAAACATACCTCCCACACCTTGCTATGGCATATAACAAATAAAAAAATCTCATTCAGTAAAAGCAAGCCTCTCATATTTTAAAATAAGGCCTTCTGCGGCGCAAGGCGCGCTAAATGCGGACCCCAGGAGGTTCACACATAAGTGTGAACTCTTAATCTGGCTTAATACCTCACCTATACTCTGTGCTTCATCAAAGTTGATATTCAGCTACAATAGCTCGTATTTTGGCTCATTGCTTATATTTTCTGTTATTCATAAACCCAATCAAACCTTCCTAACCTAACCTATCCTAACTTATTATATATAACAAACAAATACATCCTACAGAACAGTTATTGTTGTTGTTTAGTGACATCGTGAAAAGCGACCTCAGGTATAGGGATAATGTATTGATGGTCATTAGCATATAGGTGTGAAGGTATTACAGTACCTTACTGGTCAACTATGTATGACGTCACCAGACAACCAATGCGACCTTTGGCGTCCTACTGGCATGAGTATTTGATGTTATTATTCAAAAATGACTAGAATATCCATCCCCACCTAACCTAATCAGAGGTATAAGAATATACATTTTAGTCATCCACAACTGTAATCATTATTCAGTGATAAGTTCAAAAGTATAACAGAATGCCAAATGTCGTACTGCAATTTAAGCAGAATCGTACATCTGGCAGCATAGCAGGTGAGCTGAACATAAGAATAAAGGTGACTGCAGTGGTCCTATTGGCCCATACGAGGCAGCTCCTATATATTTCCACCCAATCTCATTCATGTCCACCCTATGCTTAAAACAACCAAGGGATCCCACTTAAAGTATTAGTTTACAATAATAGTTTTAATAAATAGCTCTTATTCTAGTTTTATACACAACAGCAATTATGAAAACCCTATATCGAGATATTCTACTATAATCCACAAGTAGTTACCACACATCTGGCAGTACAGCGGATTAGTGGCTGTGTTCATAGGCTAGTCAACTGTCCTCACATCCATCAAATAGATATCCAAATGTCGCACCTCAATTCATCCATCTAGCAACTCAGCTGGATGTTAGCCACTATATTCATAGGCTAATCATTTCTACACCTCAAAAAATCCTAGTCTTCCTGCGCAAATCAGCTAACTTGTTTCTAAACCAACACTCGCAAAATACAATCATGCATACCTACACATACTTCAAAACCTATGCATTCATAGAGAATAGCCTAGTTTTTGCCACCATTTCCCCATTAATCAGATGTAATTTATGCCATACACACAGAAAATATAGCATTTACACACCAAATATGCCATTTATGCACAAAATATATTATTTACACTCAAAATATACCATCACATAAAAAAAAAATATGAGATTTTCATACAAAATATGTCAGTTGCAAACAAAAATATACCATTTACACAATATTGCATGTACACTCAGAGTATGACATTTACACAAAGTACGGTATTTTGCACAAATATATCAAAATGCTTATGCATTTAGACAATAAAAAATGCACTTTAACTAAAATTACACAATTTCACAAACGTAATTTTCACAAAATACCTACACATTGTCTCATAAACCAAAATACACTTACACCATAAAGATCTATTTTATCAAATTACAGAGCTTACACAAAATACACAATTTTCACACACAAATACAGTTTCACCAGTTACACTTCAACATATTAAAAACACAACTTGCATAAATGCACTATTATCACAAAAATTATTGCACAGTTTGTGTAATTATTTTACATCTTTGCACAATTAATACAAGAAAACTTGCTATATAATTACTCAGCTTGCACAATGACAATCAATACCCAAAGGTATAAATAAACAATCCGTCCATATGCAATTACACAACATGCGCAATTAATACACAACTTATACAATATTACACATCTTTCATAATTATTACACACAACTTGCACAAATGCATATCTAGCACAAATACGTGCAATACATAACTACCCCCAAATATGAAAATACACAACTAGCATAAATACACGATTTACACAAATACAATTGCGACATTTACACAACTAGCTCAAAAATATAATCAATACACAACTTACCAAAATATGAACAATACATAACTAGCACATATTCATTAAATCCACAACTATGCAATTTCCGCAAATACACATACAAAAACATATACAATTAATACATACAACTTGCACAAAACAATACACAATTTATAGAAATATAATCAATACATAATTTCAATAATCATACAACATATGCAAAATACATAATCTGCACAATTAATACACAAGTATATTAATTGTGCTATATATGTACAAACACAACCAACTGGGTCAAACAATACACAATTTGCATGATATTTTTCTGGGTATATTTAGGACATTAATTATAATATGCTGAGTTTAACCAACTCCCCAAAAGTCAGAATTTCACATATAAAAATGTTTCTTATAACTTCCAATGAGCTCAATATATAACACATTCTTTTCCATTAAGATATCAACATTATTAGTGCTAAACTATTCATCTAACATATGTCCACTGTTTTTATGTCTTATTAATACCTTCCTTGTTACATTCTCTCCAATCAGACCACCATATTTATGTATTTATTCAAACCATCTAACAGACTTATTTGTTCTAGTCTTAGTTATGTTAGGGCAGGTGGGGTTAGATAGAGTCAGTATTTTCTATGATAATTTTAGACAAATTTGCTATATCTTATCAAAATGCATCCTGTTAAAACTTAAATTCATCTAAATCTATCAAAAATATACTTATACTACGCAAATTTGACTAAATTCTACCTAGCTAAACTTACTAAATATGAGCATCCCATATCCTCACATACAAGCCTATGTCACCTCTGTCCATACATTATATGAGTCTGCCATATAGCACGAACCCCAAATAGGAAAATTTACGCTATTTCATAAACATACTAGTTCATTACCCTAAGATATTATATATGTCCTTCCCTACACGACCTCACCAAACCTGACCTAGCATATCCAACCCTGGATTTGGTTAAAGTTGGCAAAATGTATGCTATGCCACCTAAATTTCACCAAATTTAAGGCAATTTCCACCAAATATACCCAAATGTTGTGTATCATAGCATCGCCAAAGCCCATTTTCTCCTATTCCATACTACCCTACACAACCTCACCCAACCTGACCTAGCATATCCAAACCTGGATGTGGTTAAAGTCGGCGAAATTCATGCTATGCCACCTAAATTTGACCAAATATACCCAATGTTTCATATCACAGCACTGCCAAAGCCCATTTTTACCTACATTTTCTCCTATTCCATCCTACCCTATGCAACCTTACCTAACCTATCCTACCATATCAAAACAAAGATTTGGTTAAAGTCTGCGAAATTTAAGCTATCCCACCAAAATTCTATCTAATTTAAGGCAATTCCCACCAAATATATCCAAAATGTTCTGTATCACAGCACTGCCAAAGCCCATTTTTACCTACATTTTCTCCTATTCCATCCTACCCTACGCAACCTTACCTAACCTATCCTAGCATATCCAAACCTAGATTTGGTTAAAGTCGGCGAAATTTAAGCTATCCCACCTAAATTCTATCTAATTTAAGGCAATTCCCACCAAATATATCCAAATGTTCTGTATCACAGCACTGCCAAAGCCCATTTTTACCTACATTTTCTCCTATTCCATCCTACCCTACGCAACCTTACCTAACCTATCCTAGCATATCCAAACCTAGATTTGGTTAAAGTAGGCGAAATTTAAGTTATCCCATATAAATTTGACCTAATTTAAGACAATTCCCACCAAATATACCCAAAAATGTTTTGGAACGTAGCACGGCCAAAGCTCATTTTAGCTGAGTTTTCACCTATTCCAACCTGCCCTAGACAACCCTACCCAGCCTCTCCTGGCATATCCAAAGTCAGATTTGATTATAGTTGGCGAAATTTATGCCTTTCCAACCTAAATTTTACCTAATTTAAGACAATTTCTACCCAATATACCCAAAATGTTTTGTTACATAGCTCAGCCAAAGACCATTTTAGCCGAGTTTTCACATATTCCAACCTACCCTACATAGCATTACCTATCCCTGACCTAGCAGATTTGATTAAAGTTGGGGAAATTTAAGCTATCGCCATCAAATTGGAGACAATTTCCACCAAATATGCCTAAATGTTGTGTATCATAGCACAGCCAAAACCCATTTTACCCACATTTTCACCCATTCCATCTAAACCGGGACCTAGCCTCTGATACTCAGAGAAGTGATGTTTTTGGATATGAACCTAAATGCCCGTGCCTAACCTGCAAGAGTCTTGGAGCTTTGTTGAATATTTCTTCGAAAACTGAAGTTTTGGATATGAACCTATCCGCACTGTGCCTAACCTGCTAGGATCTTTGTTGAACATTGTAACCATATTCATAGAAAAGTTATGTTTTGGATATGGACCTAACTGCCCCTCTCCTTTAAAACTTGGAACTGTGTTCAATATTGTAGATATAGTGTTGGGTGTGTGTTTTGTTTTTACACATCAACCCAACCGACCTGGACCTAACCTCCCTTCATCTAACTTCAAATTTATCGTAAATATGGAAGGACGTGTTGTTTGTGCATCAACCCAATCGTCCTCGACCTAACCTCCATTTATCAAACTTCAAATTTATCATAAATATGGGAGGACCGTGTTATTTGTGCATCAACCCATCCTGGGCCTAACCTCCCTTTATCTAACTTCAAATTTATTGTATTTATGGGAAGAAGGTGTTGTTTATGCATCAACCCAACCGCCCTGGACCTAACCTCTGATACACGAATCTTGGTTCAACATTGCATCATACTCGTAGCATATTTTTTTTTTTCACATAATTCAACCATCCTCAACCTAACCTCTATTACCTGGGGGAGGGAGGTTAATGGAAAATATGATAATAATGGGAATTTTCTCTACATCAGAAAAACCTAGAGGGGGGTCTAAACCCTCTGGTTATGGGTTAGGATAAGGAAAATAAGGTAAATGGTAATTAAATAGTTTTGGTGAGTTATATCCCTTTCTAACTAAGGTTAGGTTAAGGATGGTTAGGTTGAACTGATGTAGAGAAAATTCCCATTATTATCATATTTTCCATTAACCTCCCTCCCCCAGGTAATAGAGGTTAGGTTGAGGATGGTTGAATTATGTGAAAAAAAAAAATATGCTACGAGTATGATGCAATGTTGAACCAAGATTCGTGTATCAGAGGTTAGGTCCAGGGCGGTTGGGTTGATGCATAAACAACACCTTCTTCCCATAAATACAATAAATTTGAAGTTAGATAAAGGGAGGTTAGGCCCAGGATGGGTTGATGCACAAATAACACGGTCCTCCCATATTTATGATAAATTTGAAGTTTGATAAATGGAGGTTAGGTCGAGGACGATTGGGTTGATGCACAAACAACACGTCCTTCCATATTTACGATAAATTTGAAGTTAGATGAAGGGAGGTTAGGTCCAGGTCGGTTGGGTTGATGTGTAAAAACAAAACACACACCCAACACTATATCTACAATATTGAACACAGTTCCAAGTTTTAAAGGAGAGGGGCAGTTAGGTCCATATCCAAAACATAACTTTTCTATGAATATGGTTACAATGTTCAACAAAGATCCTAGCAGGTTAGGCACAGTGCGGATAGGTTCATATCCAAAACTTCAGTTTTCGAAGAAATATTCAACAAAGCTCCAAGACTCTTGCAGGTTAGGCACGGGCATTTAGGTTCATATCCAAAAACATCACTTCTCTGAGTATCAGAGGCTAGGTCCCGGTTTAGATGGAATGGGTGAAAATGTGGGTAAAATGGGTTTTGGCTGTGCTATGATACACAACATTTAGGCATATTTGGTGGAAATTGTCTCCAATTTGATGGCGATAGCTTAAATTTCCCCAACTTTAATCAAATCTGCTAGGTCAGGGATAGGTAATGCTATGTAGGGTAGGTTGGAATATGTGAAAACTCGGCTAAAATGGTCTTTGGCTGAGCTATGTAACAAAACATTTTGGGTATATTGGGTAGAAATTGTCTTAAATTAGGTAAAATTTAGGTTGGAAAGGCATAAATTTCGCCAACTATAATCAAATCTGACTTTGGATATGCCAGGAGAGGCTGGGTAGGGTTGTCTAGGGCAGGTTGGAATAGGTGAAAACTCAGCTAAAATGAGCTTTGGCCGTGCTACGTTCCAAAACATTTTTGGGTATATTTGGTGGGAATTGTCTTAAATTAGGTCAAATTTATATGGGATAACTTAAATTTCGCCTACTTTAACCAAATCTAGGTTTGGATATGCTAGGATAGGTTAGGTAAGGTTGCGTAGGGTAGGATGGAATAGGAGAAAATGTAGGTAAAAATGGGCTTTGGCAGTGCTGTGATACAGAACATTTGGATATATTTGGTGGGAATTGCCTTAAATTAGATAGAATTTAGGTGGGATAGCTTAAATTTCGCCGACTTTAACCAAATCTAGGTTTGGATATGCTAGGATAGGTTAGGTAAGGTTGCGTAGGGTAGGATGGAATAGGAGAAAATGTAGGTAAAAATGGGCTTTGGCAGTGCTGTGATACAGAACATTTTGGATATATTTGGTGGGAATTGCCTTATATTAGATAGAATTTTGGTGGGATAGCTTAAATTTCGCAGACTTTAACCAAATCTTTGTTTTGATATGGTAGGATAGGTTAGGTAAGGTTGCATAGGGTAGGATGGAATAGGAGAAAATGTAGGTAAAAATGGGCTTTGGCAGTGCTGTGATATGAAACATTGGGTATATTTGGTCAAATTTAGGTGGCATAGCATGAATTTCGCCGACTTTAACCACATCCAGGTTTGGATATGCTAGGTCAGGTTGGGTGAGGTTGTGTAGGGTAGTATGGAATAGGAGAAAATGGGCTTTGGCGATGCTATGATACACAACATTTGGGTATATTTGGTGGAAATTGCCTTAAATTTGGTGAAATTTAGGTGGCATAGCATACATTTTGCCAACTTTAACCAAATCCAGGGTTGGATATGCTAGGTCAGGTTTGGTGAGGTCGTGTAGGGAAGGACATATATAATATCTTAGGGTAATGAACTAGTATGTTTATGAAATAGCGTAAATTTTCCTATTTGGGGTTCGTGCTATATGGCAGACTCATATAATGTATGGACAGAGGTGACATAGGCTTGTATGTGAGGATATGGGATGCTCATATTTAGTAAGTTTAGCTAGGTAGAATTTAGTCAAATTTGCGTAGTATAAGTATATTTTTGATAGATTTAGATGAATTTAAGTTTTAACAGGATGCATTTTGATAAGATATAGCAAATTTGTCTAAAATTATCATAGAAAATACTGACTCTATCTAACCCCACCTGCCCTAACATAACTAAGACTAGAACAAATAAGTCTGTTAGATGGTTTGAATAAATACATAAATATGGTGGTCTGATTGGAGAGAATGTAACAAGGAAGGTATTAATAAGACATAAAAACAGTGGACATATGTTAGATGAATAGTTTAGCACTAATAATGTTGATATCTTAATGGAAAAGAATGTGTTATATATTGAGCTCATTGGAAGTTATAAGAAACATTTTTATATGTGAAATTCTGACTTTTGGGGAGTTGGTTAAACTCAGCATATTATAATTAATGTCCTAAATATACCCAGAAAAATATCATGCAAATTGTGTATTGTTTGACCCAGTTGGTTGTGTTTGTACATATATAGCACAATTAATATACTTGTGTATTAATTGTGCAGATTATGTATTTTGCATATGTTGTATGATTATTGAAATTATGTATTGATTATATTTCTATAAATTGTGTATTGTTTTGTGCAAGTTGTATGTATTAATTGTATATGTTTTTGTATGTGTATTTGCGGAAATTGCATAGTTGTGGATTTAATGAATATGTGCTAGTTATGTATTGTTCATATTTTGGTAAGTTGTGTATTGATTATATTTTTGAGCTAGTTGTGTAAATGTCGCAATTGTATTTGTGTAAATCGTGTATTTATGCTAGTTGTGTATTTTCATATTTGGGGGTAGTTATGTATTGCACGTATTTGTGCTAGATATGCATTTGTGCAAGTTGTGTGTAATAATTATGAAAGATGTGTAATATTGTATAAGTTGTGTATTAATTGCGCATGTTGTGTAATTGCATATGGACGGATTGTTTATTTATACCTTTGGGTATTGATTGTCATTGTGCAAGCTGAGTAATTATATAGCAAGTTTTCTTGTATTAATTGTGCAAAGATGTAAAATAATTACACAAACTGTGCAATAATTTTTGTGATAATAGTGCATTTATGCAAGTTGTGTTTTTAATATGTTGAAGTGTAACTGGTGAAACTGTATTTGTGTGTGAAAATTGTGTATTTTGTGTAAGCTCTGTAATTTGATAAAATAGATCTTTATGGTGTAAGTGTATTTTGGTTTATGAGACAATGTGTAGGTATTTTGTGAAAATTACGTTTGTGAAATTGTGTAATTTTAGTTAAAGTGCATTTTTTATTGTCTAAATGCATAAGCATTTTGATATATTTGTGCAAAATACCGTACTTTGTGTAAATGTCATACTCTGAGTGTACATGCAATATTGTGTAAATGGTATATTTTTGTTTGCAACTGACATATTTTGTATGAAAATCTCATATTTTTTTTTTATGTGATGGTATATTTTGAGTGTAAATAATATATTTTGTGCATAAATGGCATATTTGGTGTGTAAATGCTATATTTTCTGTGTGTATGGCATAAATTACATCTGATTAATGGGGAAATGGTGGCAAAAACTAGGCTATTCTCTATGAATGCATAGGTTTTGAAGTATGTGTAGGTATGCATGATTGTATTTTGCGAGTGTTGGTTTAGAAACAAGTTAGCTGATTTGCGCAGGAAGACTAGGATTTTTTGAGGTGTAGAAATGATTAGCCTATGAATATAGTGGCTAACATCCAGCTGAGTTGCTAGATGGATGAATTGAGGTGCGACATTTGGATATCTATTTGATGGATGTGAGGACAGTTGACTAGCCTATGAACACAGCCACTAATCCGCTGTACTGCCAGATGTGTGGTAACTACTTGTGGATTATAGTAGAATATCTCGATATAGGGTTTTCATAATTGCTGTTGTGTATAAAACTAGAATAAGAGCTATTTATTAAAACTATTATTGTAAACTAATACTTTAAGTGGGATCCCTTGGTTGTTTTAAGCATAGGGTGGACATGAATGAGATTGGGTGGAAATATATAGGAGCTGCCTCGTATGGGCCAATAGGACCACTGCAGTCACCTTTATTCTTATGTTCAGCTCACCTGCTATGCTGCCAGATGTACGATTCTGCTTAAATTGCAGTACGACATTTGGCATTCTGTTATACTTTTGAACTTATCACTGAATAATGATTACAGTTGTGGATGACTAAAATGTATATTCTTATACCTCTGATTAGGTTAGGTGGGGATGGATATTCTAGTCATTTTTGAATAATAACATCAAATACTCATGCCAGTAGGACGCCAAAGGTCGCATTGGTTGTCTGGTGACGTCATACATAGTTGACCAGTAAGGTACTGTAATACCTTCACACCTATATGCTAATGACCATCAATACATTATCCCTATACCTGAGGTCGCTTTTCACGATGTCACTAAACAACAACAATAACTGTTCTGTAGGATGTATTTGTTTGTTATATATAATAAGTTAGGATAGGTTAGGTTAGGAAGGTTTGATTGGGTTTATGAATAACAGAAAATATAAGCAATGAGCCAAAATACGAGCTATTGTAGCTGAATATCAACTTTGATGAAGCACAGAGTATAGGTGAGGTATTAAGCCAGATTAAGAGTTCACACTTATGTGTGAACCTCCTGGGGTCCGCATTTAGCGCGCCTTGCGCCGCAGAAGGCCTTATTTTAAAATATGAGAGGCTTGCTTTTACTGAATGAGATTTTTTTATTTGTTATATGCCATAGCAAGGTGTGGGAGGTATGTTTTGAGCGAATGTGAGACGTGTGTGAGGTTAAGGACAATATTGGTTACTACTGAAAACGCATTGAAATCGCCAATGCCCAGGGCTCTGTTTTTTCATATAAATGAATGATAGCAGTTTTTTCATATTATTTTTTGCCCTATGCATAATAAAACGATCCTTCAAGAAAGATTGTCAAAGCTCAAATTACATTCTCTAGAATGAAGATGACGAAGAAGAAATAGGGGTGACATGATAGAGGTGCGACTGAATCGTCATAGTAAAGGGGAATATTAATAACCTATTATACGTATCAACATGAAACAGAATAGGCATGAATTGAATAAGTTTTATATTTAGGAAAAAGACCTGGGTAAATATAGGTAACAGGGGACGAACTTGAAAATACATACATAACTTCTTGCAGTGCTTCTCTAGAACGACGATGATGAAGAAGAAATAGGGGTGACATGATAGACGTGTGACTGAATGGTCATAGTAAAGGGGAATATTAATGACCCATTATACGTATCAACATGAAACAGAACAGGAATGAATTGGATAAGTTATATATTTAGGAAAAAGACCTGGGTGAATATAGGTAACAGGGGAAGAACTCGAAAAATATTTATATTTAGGAAAAAGACCTGGGTAAATACAGGCAGCAGGGGACGAACTTGAAAATACACACATAACTTCTTGCAGTGCTGAAGTTATGTTCTTCCCTCACATACATGATCCCCTTTGATAAATGTAATGGGTGATGGTTGGAAGTAAATATGAAATTAAAAATAGACTAGGGATGATGGTATTTTATATTAAGTTTCAAGGATACTGTTGTATCGCAGAACCCATGATGCTACGACCGGCTTTTTAATCTCCTCGAACATGCCGGTGCAGGAATGCTGAGCGGCTACCTGGTGACGTCATTGACCATTAGCAATGTCTGTGCAGGGTCACTGAGCCAACGAAATTTGGGGATGCCAGGGACCAGCTTTTTAATCCCTAGGAACAAAAAACTATGATGCTACGACCGGCATAGGAACAAAAAAATTCAGAAAAAACCATGAAGCTACGACCGGCTTTGGAAAAAAAACAGGGAAAACCCCAGATGCTACGACCGACATAATGAAAAAAAATAGGAAAAACCCCAAACGTATAAACATGAAATAGAACAGGAATGAATTGGATTGGTTTTTTAGATTTAGGAAAATACCAGGGTAAATACAGGTAACAGGGGAAGAACTCGAAAAATACACAAATAACTTCTTGCAGTGCTGCTCCCCTTTTGTTTCATGCAATGACCGATGGTTGGAAGTAAATAGGAAATTTAAAATAGACTAGGGTTGATGGTATTTTACATTAGGTTTCAGGGTTACTGTTGTATCACAAAACACACGACTCTTAGACCGGCTTTTTAATCTCCTTGATCGTGCCTGTGCAGGAACGCTCAGCGGCTAGCTGGTGACGTCATTGAACATTGACGATGCCTGTGCATGGGTCAGGCCATGAAAGAAAATTCGAGAAAACCCTGGGGCCATAGACCGGCTATTTAATCCCCTTGAACGGACCTGTGCATGGACCACTGAGGCATCGAAAAAAAACACGGGCCATAGACCGGCTTGGGAAAAAAAAGTTTGTAAAACCCAGGGGCCATAGACCGGCTATGAAAGAAAATTTGAGAAAACCCTGGGGCCATAGACCGGCTATTTAATCCCCTTGAACGGACCACTGAGGCATCGAAAAAAAACGCGGGCCATAGACCGGCTTGGGAAAAAAAAGTTCGTAAAACCCAGGGGCCATAGACCGGCTATTTAATCCCCTTGAACGGACCACTGAGGCATCGAAAAAAAACGCGGGCCATAGACCGGCTTGGGAAAAAAAAGTTCGTAAAACCCAGGGGCCATAGACCGGCTATTTAATCTCCTTGAACGGACCACTGAGGCATCGAAAAAAAACGCGGGCCATAGACCGGCTTGGGAAAAAAAAGTTCGTAAAACCCAGGGGCCATAGACCGGCTATTTAATCCCCTTGAACGGACCACTGAGGCATCGAAAAAAAACGCGGGCCATAGACCGGCTTGGGAAAAAAAAGTTCGTAAAACCCAGGGGCCATAGACCGGCTATTTAATCTCCTTGAACGGACCACTGAGGCATCGAAAAAAAACGCGGGCCATAGACCGGCTTGGGAAAAAAAAGTTCGTAAAACCCAGGGGCCATAGACCGGCTATTTAATCCCCTTGAACGTACCTGTGCTTGGACCACTGAGCCATCGAAAAAAAACACGGGCCATAGACCGTGCGTGGGAAAATATTCAAGAAAACCCAGGGGCCATAGACCGTGCTTGGTAAAATATTCGAGAAAACCCAGGGGCCATAGACCAGCTATTTAATCCCCTTGAACGGACCTGTGCATGGACCACTGAGGCATCGAAAAAAAACACGGGCCATAGACCGGCTTGGGAAAAAAAAGTTCGTAAAACCCAGGGGCCATAGACCGTGCTTGGTAAAATATTCGAGAAAACCCAGGGGCCATAGACCGTGCGTGGGAAAATATTTGAGAAAACCCAGGGGCCATAGACCGTGCGTGGGAAAAACCAAAACGCACGGTCTATGGCCCGGTTTACACTACTACTTAGGTCATGGGCCGACCAATCAGAGCCCGCCGTGACGTCACCGAGTTCCCCGGGCAGCGCCAACGTCAGAGCTGGTCTGACTGCGAGATGGAGAGGACGTTTCTTGGTCAGCTCTCGAGGATTTGAGGCTCTACAAGCCTTACTCATTGGATTAAACTAGCCGTCGCAACCCACCATTGTTATTGAAGACCCTGTGCTTCCGGGAAGCAAGAAGAAACCAAGTTCATTGAGCAGAAAAGTGCCAAAACTTGAAGAATCGGTCAGCGACGACGCTGGAGGGGCGCCGCCAGACGCTGGAGGGGGTCTGGAAGGTGTGGCGGGCAGGCCTAGCTGTGACCGGGTCACGTTCACTGAGGATTTTGGAGGGACGACACCGTTCCTAGGACAAGGAGCAACGCCTTGTGGAAGGGACGAGAGTGTGCATACAGTGATTAGCTCCGTGCCCACTGGTGAACCAGGATTGGGATATCTGAATCTCTGGGAGTGGTTCGGCAACAACGCAAAGGCTTCACGACACCTGAGGACTTGTGGAACGTTCCTGGATCGTCAAGGACCGACTCAGGAAGCGTGTAAACCCCACACCATCGAGGGACAGGCGTCGTGAGCCAGGAATGTAAAGGTTACCTTGAGGTGCTTCCGGGGCTTAGCGTCCCCGCGGCCCGGTCGTCGACCAGGCCTCCTGGTTGCCCGACTGATCAACCAGGCTGTTGGACGCGGCTGCTCGCAGCCTGACGTATGAGTCACAGCCTGGTTGATCAGGTAGATCAATTTCCCTCCCATTACCCATTGTTTGAATAGGCTAGATAGGCCACGATATTTTCCTATGTATGTTGAAGTATAACATTGATACATTAGTAGTAGGATAGGCTGCAGGACAGCTTGTGTCCAGGATTGTTGAAGAGGACAGCGAGTGTGGACGACGGGGCAGTTGAAGAGAAGGTGCCGACGTGGAGGAAGAGGCCCCTCTGAGGGAGTGTGTGGCCCCCTTTTTAATCTGCCCAGTTGGAGGAGTTGTTGGAGGTCGTGAAAGAAGAGTTGCTGACGATCTCCAGATTTATTATTCTCATTTTTCCATTCCTGTATTGCTTGTAAATGTATGTGTGATCATGTAGTTTATGTCAGTAAATTTACACATTTTATCATTGTGTTTAAGTGTACCTCCATAATAATCTCCATAAGCATACACGAGGGTTATCATAGTAATCACGGTGCAAGGAATCAGGGTACAGTCCTTGTACCACTGCTGTTCCTTATTCTCATATCAGATATAGACAAAAACACAAGTCACAGCTTCGTGTCATCCTTTGCAGATGATACAAAAATCAACATGAAAATTACCTCTGCTGAAGACATTGATAAACTACAAACAGATATTAACAAAGTTTTCGATTGTGCAGCAGAAAATAACATGATGTTTAACGGTGATAAATTCCAGGTACTCATATACGGCAAAAATGAGGATCTTAAACATAATACAGGGTACAAAACACAATCGAATCTGCCCATAGTAGGAAAACAGCATGTAAAGGATTTGGGAATAATGATGTCCGACGACCTAACGTTTAGGGAGCATAACCAACCAAGTATTGCGTCAGCCAGAAAAATGATAGGATGGATTACGAGAACCTTCAAGTCCAGAGATCCCATCACAATGGTTGTACTCTTCAAATCACTTGTGTTGTCCCGTCTTGAGTACTGCTCAGTACTCACTTCCCCATTCAGAGCAGAAGAGATTGCTGAAATAGAGGGAATACAGAGAACACATACGGCATGCATAGACGAGATAAAGCACCTAAATTATTGGGATCGTCTCAAAGGTCTCCAAATGTACTCACTAGAAAGGAGACGAGAGAGATACCAAATAATAATCACATGGAAAATACTGGAGGGACAGGTCCCAAATCTGCACAGTAAAATAACAACGTACTGGAGTGAATGACATGGAAGAAAATGCAGAATAGAACCAGTGAAGAGCAGAGGTGCCATGGGCACAATCAGAGAACACTGTATGAACATCAGAGGTCCACGGTTGTTCAACGTCCTACCAGCGAGCATCAGAAATATTACAAGAACAACCGTGGACATCTTCAAGAGGAAACTAGATTGTTTCCTTCAAGGAGTGCCGGACCAACCGGGCTGTGGTGGGTATGTTGGTCTGCGGGCCGCTCCAAGCAACAGCCTGGTGGGCCAAACTCTCACAAGTCAAGTCTGGCCTCGGGCCGGGCTTGGGGAGTAGAAGAACTCCCAGAACTCCATCAACCAGGTATAGTACCACCTAGTGTACACCACGTTTTCTACAGAAGGTCTTATTGCCTGGAGAGTGGTAAAGCAACACAAACTTATATAAAAGTGTACCCTAGGCCATCCCACCAGTATCACAGCTGAAATGTTGGCAACACTTTGGCAACAAGCAATGTAGTGGCTGGGGAGAAGTAAAGTCACACAGACTGTTATGGAAGTGTACCTTGGGCTGACAGACCAGTGTCAACTCTATAGGAGTAGCAACACTTTGGCAACAAGCAGTATAGAATACACCCCCACTGAACTGCATTGCTAGGGTGCAGATATACCAACCCAGCTGGCGACCTTGTTAAAAGAAGGTAGGGAAGGCCGGTGGGAAAGGAATTCCTGCAACCTTTTTGTCTGGCAGGAAAGACCCAGGGAAATTTATTGTTAAAAGGTAAGTCTGGGTAAGCTAAGAAGTTAGCTTCACTTCTCCACGGGTCTAGGCCGGAATTGCTAACAGCAGTTTCCCCGTGGTTGACTGAAGGGCTCCCAGGGTGAATCAGTGGTACCCCATAGTGGTGGGAGCAAAGACCTGCGGTGATAGGCATTGCAGGTTCTCTCCTGTGGGATCGGGAGACTCCGGTGAGGCCCGAGAGTCGGAGGGGTTGAGTATTCTGCCTTCTGAGCCCCTAGCAGCCGATTGCTAGCGGAGCCCCAGCCCACCCCCCGTGACAAGAACTGGCGATCTTGCCAGGATCCGTTTGTCTAGGTACAGTGTTGCCAGGGTATTAATACTGTGTTGCCAGTGAATTCAGTAATAGTGTTACCCAACCATATAAGGGACCAACACGGTGAAATTAGCACCTACGAACTTGTCTGTGCTGTCGTGTATGCTCGATAACATAGAGATGGAGGAGGATAAAGTAAAGAAATTTATTGAGACAAGGGTGAGAAAATTTTGGAGGTGTTTACCAAAGCTCAGCTCCAACAAGTGGCAAACCACTTTGGGATCAAGTTGAGGACGACTAAGGTGGCGGAGCGAAGGACAGAAATAATGGCACAACTCACAGCTCGAGTAGAGACGACAGGGGAAGAGCCGTCCCAAGGTGAACTGTCCCAACTAGAGTCATCCCAAGCGCCTACCAGTGTGCGGAGAACTCACAGTGAACATGGGAGCAATGGAGGGTCCAGCTGTAGTAAGAGGAACCTGCAACTGGTAATAATGAAGATGCAACTGGAAGCCCAACTGCAACGAGAGGAGAGAGAAGCACAAATGCAGCGAGAGGAACGTGAAGCTCGGCTACTGCGAGAAGAAGGAGAGAAACAACTGCGACTGGAGGAGATAATGGCAAAGAAAGAAGTCGAATTGCGTCGCGTTGAGCGTGGGCTGCCCTCACTACCTGCACGGCGGGATGACCTCAAGATAAGGGAGCGTAACTTACCTACGTTTGAACCTCAAGAAGCTGAGGCATTCTTTGAGCACTTCGAACAGATAGCAACTGTGAAGGAGTGGCCGGAAGATGTTTGGGCTGCTCTGGTCCAGGGCAGGTTGACCAGTGAGGCTCGGGAAGCCTACAACATGCTGGACCTAGAGGAGTGTGCTAGTTACGACGCGATTAAGAGTGTGGTGCTCCACTCATTCCGGCTGACTCTGGAGATGTACCGGAAGCGGTTCAGAGAGTGTACGAGAGCGTCGGGAAAGTCTTACGCCGAGACCGCCAGGAATATGGAACGGAAATTTCTACATTGGTTGAAGGCGGAGGAAGCGGAGTCGGCGGATGATATCAAACGACTGACAGTGATGGAGAAATTTATGTCAGTGCTCTATCTTGAGTTGCGAGTAAGGGTGAGAGAAGCAGGTATTAAGGACCTGAAGGCTGCAGCGGACCGAGCCGACATGCTGGAGGAGGCACTTCATCCCAGGAGGGAGGGGCCGCCCAGACACTCGCCTTACCCCAGGTCGGGAGGGAACTTTAGGAGTTCAGGAGGAGCGAGGACGGGCGGGGACTCTCCCAAGAGTAGTGTACCCAATAACCCGGTTCAAGAGCTCAAGGGGCGCGGGGAGGAAGCCCCAAGCTGTGAGCAGAGGACGTAGCTCGGGAGTGAGTGCTGCTGCCCGGGAACCGACGATGGGGAGTCCAAGGAGGACCCAGGGAGCGTCTACCGTTAGTGCTACTAGGGTGACTGGCAGAGGGTCGCCCGGGAGAGGTAATCGGTGTTTCAACTGTGGGGGACGAGGACATTTTGCACAGGAGTGCGGTCGCCCCAGGCACGGTGGAAACGTGGCTTTCGCAAGAATAGGAAGTGAAGAAGCGAACGATAACTCAGGTGATATGCTGGTGATGAGGGAAAAGAGGATTCATCCCTTTGTGTGTGAGGGGACGGTGGAGATAAGAGGAGCTGATCTCTTGCCAGCGAGGATGCTGAGGGACATGGGATCCGACTGCACCCTTGTTAGTGAATCCCTCTTCCCCCGAGGACTACAGAAGTTCCAGTACAGGGGAGGCCCTAATAAAAACGTTGGGGGGACAAGTGAGGATGCCCCTTCAGGGGCCAACTGCCGAAAATCCGAAGAAAAATGGAATATTTACGAAAATTACGAAAAATACTACAACGTTCTGGCAACACTATGGTGCAAACCGTTTTATGTTATCTTGAAAAATAACGTAATTAGAGTCAAATTTCCCGCTGCAACTTTCGTGAATCTGGTCCTCGCGGCGTAGGTGCGCCGCGGGGTATTGTATCTTACGTTGTAGAAGTCTTATTTTTCGTAATAGCGTTGAAAATAACATGTTATGCATAAAATGAATATAAACTCACTCATTGGCAACAGTCTCGTGTGAGAGAGAGGGTGGTACGTAGCTCAGCCCCTCAGTCACTGTGTGTGTCTCTTAGGGAGTGGATGTATCGCTGACGCGCTCTCACAATATCTCCCAGAACTCATGCTATTTTTGCTATTTGTACTGCAATATGACTTACCAAACGAACAAGAGAAAAGCATTGAAAGCTAGATGCATGCGAGCTCTCTATAGAAGGTACGAGCTGGCCGCAATGCGTAAATCACGCATTGTCACGAGTGAAGATCGTGACCACGAGTATGAGTATCTTGTCCCGGCGCGTTACGCCACTCCAACTTTTACAACTAGATCTGCCCTCACAGCCTTTATTTATTATTCAATTTACATGAAACTTGCACATTATATGTAGAGTTTACGCCTCTAAAAACGGTTGTCATTTTTCTTATCTAAGTAGATTTATTGATTTTATAAATAATGATACACTTCATTTTGTTGCATACGTTTTTGGGAAACTTTTAAAAATCTGCATTATTGCACTAAATACATCTGGGATAAAGATCTGACAAGCAAATCTTTATTATATAGTAAGGTCATAGCTGAGTGTCGTAGAAATGATTTTGGTTCACAATTGTGGGCTGTGAAAGCAATTTAACATTGTTGAAAAATTGTATAATATTTTTTTTTTCTCCTTCTCTATTTAGGCTGAGATGCTGAAACTTGGCCTAGGTGCAGCACCTTTCACATGTATCAGGATAATAAATTATGAATACCCTACAACAACTCTCATAGTTCCGGTCAGATTCCCCCCTTCATAAGGTCACTCTTAATTCAGTCTATGGTTGTCAGACTCTCGTGGTAGGGGTCTGTGCTTCACTGCCCAGGATGGAAGCTCAGGTGATCCTAGGGAACGACTCCTGTGGGGGATATGTTCTCCCGAATTTGATTAAGGGTGAGGAGTGTATAGAGCCCTATCGACAGAGCAGCACGACGGACGCCAGCAGTGGCGCAACGGAAATTGCGAGAGTGACATTTCCGGTATGCGCAGTGACGTCGGGACGGGGCGTCAGGAAAGATGATGTGAGCGGATCCAATCATGCAGAGGAGAACATGTTGGGTGACCTGGGGCTCGACCATTTGTTCCGAGAGGAGGCCAGAGGACAAGTGACAGGCGATGAAGAATCGGATAGGAGTATCAAAGTTACTCTCACCAGTCCTCTAGGTATTGACAGCACCCGTCTAGGTGAGCTGCAAAAGGAAGAGTTTCCGCAGTTGGTATGGGAGGTCTCGCCGGACCCGAGTCACTGACTCACTTCTTCATGGAGAAAGGAATGCTAATGAGGCAGTGGAGACCGGTAAGGGAAGAAGTGGGTGATGGCAGGCCGAGAGTGAGGCGTCAGGTGGTGGTCCCGCACGGTACAGGAACAGGGTGCTGAAGCTTGCACACTCTGCATCCTGTGGGTCACTTGGAAGTAACCAAGACCTTGAGCCGGCTTCGGGAACCTTTTTATTGGCCGGGCATGGATGCGGATGTAAGAAGAATCTGCAAGACGTATTTCCCGTGCCAGTGGGCGGAGAAGAACGTCCCTGCCATCCCGAAAGCACCTTTGGTTCCAATTCCAGCGTTTGACCAGGCGTTTGAACGCCTATTAATCGACTTTGTGGGGCCATTACCTAGGACATGAAGGGGAAATAATTACTTAATGACTATCATGTGTGCTTCGACGAGATTTCCAGAGGCGATCCCAGTGCGGAAGGTGACATTGAGATGCGTCATGGGACACCTTCAGCGATTTTTTGCTCGGGTAGGTGTGCACCCAGGGAGATCCAGTCCGACTGCGGAAGTGTTTTCCAGTCGAGGTGGTTTAGGCAGGCTATTGCGAGCTGGAGAATAGCCCAACTATGATTGTCATCTTATAAACCTCAATCACAGGGAGCGATTGAGAGGTTCCACTCCATTTTGAAGACCGTTTTAAGAGTCTATTGTGCAGAACATTGAGAGGAATGGGATGAGGCTGTCTATTATTGCGTTGTGTGTTGGTGGTGTTGTCGTCGTGTTGTTAATCCTTCTTTACAGACAACCCAACCCACAACTCGGTGGAGTGTTTATACTTTACCAGGAGATCACCCTGAGCGCTTCTGGCTCTTGGAGAGGGGCTCAACGTCACACGTTTAGGGGATGCGGCTCCAATACTTAGCCTCGTTGTCACGTGCACACACCCAATTGAGCCGCTGTGACTCCCCACTCTCTCCTTATGAGATATGATCTCCTCAATCCCATTTGACTTATTAGTATTACCTTCTACCCTGTCCACAGCAGTGGTTCTTGGTTCTTTCTCTCTCTCTCTCCTTCTTCACTATTTCCTGGGAAGCCTCACTAAGACAAGGGCAAACACCAGCAAATTTGAATACATTTACTGGATAAAGCACATACACAATACATACACACATACAATAATAATGAATCCTACACTTTATACTATTTCAGTCAGGTTACACTCCAACACCATCAAAACTCTATCATCAGCTTATCAAGTGGTATCCTATCTCTTAATTCGCCACCTAATATTACCAACCCCCTCAAGTACATCAAGTCTTATAATACAATGTTGCACTATCAGCAAGAGAATATATATATCTATAAACATGTACAAGGAAAATCAGCATATGAATGCAATATCATATATATATCAGTATAAATGTTCCTTGATACCCAACAATGATCAACCGATCACCCTATCAGTCCTAGAACACGTACATCTGTAGATAATCCAGCCTACGTCTGTAACTCTATTCTTCAGTATAAGCACTCCTTGGCACGAAATTGGCAAACAATGACTCGCCTTTCACTGCGTCTTGCACGCTAATGACAACCAAACCCTCTATCACTTCCCTACAAGTAATCATTTAGAACTTCCCTTCCACCTCGGGAAGTTCACTACCCTGATCTCTTCAGGTTCTTCCGGGTTTAAGTACCAGGATCCTCTGTAGCTCCTTCAGGCTGCTACCATGAAGTTTCCTTGAACAACTATGGTGCTTCACTACTTCTACTAGGGTCCTCCACAGCTCTCCTGGCTGTTACACCATGAAGTTTCCTCGAACAACTATGGTGCTTCACCACCTCTTCCGAAGCATGTGACACTCCTCTTCATTGCTTCTCCTCACAGCTCGAGGTCCTCTCCTCCACTACCTTGGAGTCTCATCAGCTACTCCCTCTGTGCTGGCTTCGAAGTTCTCAGCAACTTCTTTCCCAAAGACAAAACTGCAACCCATTGACACGCCAATAAAAATGTTTCCTTATAAACACATAGACGAAATAACCCACACAATATATTTGCATCCAACATCTATCTGCTCTCTACATGCAGTGAGAGTGGACTCCCCCGTTGGGCTGGTCCATGCTCCACCTCGCCCGGTGGGCCTCACTCACTCTGGGAGGGTCCTCCGCCGCCAGGAGCTTGGCTCTTTCAGTCACCTGCCAGCGCTCAGAGGAGACGGACGTCGCTCCGTGTTCCTCCCTCTCCACTCTCTTATTTTAGGCCTTCTGCCTTATCAAAACATGTCTAACTTATCAATAAACATTGCTACTGTCGCTGAGCACACGACCAACTACAAGTAATCACTATAGACTGGCTTAAACCATGCTTACCACAGATTGTCTGGTCGAGGGTGCTCCTCCCTCTGACGAGTCTGGTCAGGGCACTCTCACGGCCCACAATAATGTCTCTGGGCGACCTAATAAACACTCCTCGCCGTCCAGGACTTGAGACCACAACGTTCCCAGCTTGATTCCACAGCTGGCACATCTGCACACTTCTCTTCTCTTGGAGATATATCACTAGGGGTTCCTTTCTGACGAGAGCACAAACAGAGCACGGCTTCCCCTTGCGATGTCTGGCCTCAAGTGAGGGTCAAAGCCCTCCAGAAGCGAGCCTCACGCCTCCAGCAAATTATCAACATCTCCTAACCAGTCATTTATCTATTTTCTTATTTACTGCCCATAATCTTAAACTGTTTACTAAATCCGACCAACTATATTATATCAGTGTCTTCACCTCTATATTTCCCAGACCTTATAGTCAGGTAAGGCTTGATAGAATAATTCTCAAAGGGAAGACTCGTTTTTTGGCTACCTGGGATCATAACACTATCCAGCCCTGTTTGCAATCAGAGATGCTATAGTTGAGTCTCTGGGATTCTCTCCAATCCAACTAGTGTTTGGGCACGAAGTAAGGAGCCCGTTATTGATGCTGAAGGAGCAATTGACGGCAGAGAAGACATTAGGGTCAGTGGAAGAGTATGTGCAGAGATTCAAGGAACGATTGAAAACGGCGAAGGAATTGGCTGTTGATCACCTGAAGACAGCTCAAGAGAAGATGTCGATCTGGTACAACAAGAAGGTTGTCCCAAGGGAGTTCCAGGCAGGAGCCAGAGTAATGATGTTGCTACCTGGGAGAGGTAGAGTGACGGAATCTCGCTTTGGTGGTCCATACTCGGTTATTCGACGTGTGGGTCCTGTAAGTTATGAGATCAGCAAGTCGAATCACCCCCGCAAGACAGAGGTATGTCATATCAACCGTTTGAAGCCATACTTCCCAGAGGAGCAAGAGAGTGCGAGAGTGAAGGGAGTACCACAGTCGCAAGAAGGGAAATTGGTTCTGTGTATGGAGATGAGCCAAGTGTTGCCAGCGGAGGAGAGAAAGTGGGCCCGTGCCGATGGTACGCGCCTGTCAAATACAGAAAGTTTGATACGTCTAGGAGAGAGGCTGCGTCATCTGGATAAAGGGCAAAGGAGAGATCTAGTGACCCTGATAAAAAAGAACAAGTCACTCTTCACAGATGTGCCCCGACGGCACAAGAGTGTGGTACACGAGGTGGACGTGTGCGGAGGAAAGCCAATCAAGAAGAGCGCTTATCGGGTGAACCTGAGAAGAGGAAGATCATGCGACAGGAGGTGGAACATCTGCTAGCGAATGATCTTGTTGAGCCCAGCAATGGTGAGTGGAGGTCGCCCTTTGTGCTGGTCAAGAAGAGTGACGGATCATATCGTTTTTGCACCGACTATCACAAAGTGAATTCCATAACCGTGTCGGATTCTCACCCAATGCCCCGAATAAATGATTGTGTCGACCAAGTGGGAAACGCAAGGTTTGTCATCAAGATCGACCTGCTGAAAGGATATTATCAAATCCCTTTGTCTCAGAGTGCAAGAAGGATCTCAGCGTTTGCTACTCCAGACGGATTGTACCAGTACAAAGTACTTCCGTTTGGTATGAAGAACAGCGGAAGTTGTTTTCAGAGGATGATGAACGATGTGCTAAGAGGGATGGAAGGCTTCGCCGTGTACATAGATGATATAGTGGTGTATGCCGATAGCTGTAAACAACACATGAATCGACTGATGGAGTTGTTCCAACGGTTGGAAGAAGCGAACCTGACAGTTAATCTGGCCAAGAGCGAGTTCGGGAAGGCCCGATTAGAAAACTTAGGTTTCATCGTGGGCCAAGGGGAAGTGACTCCAGTAGACCAGAAAGTGATGGCAATCAAAGAATATCCGAATCCCAGGACGAGAAAAGAATTGTTACGATATCTAGGGATGATTGGATACCATGGAGGATTTTGCAAGAACTTCTCGTCAGTGGCACACCCTCTGACTGAATTTCTATCTAAGAACGTTAGATGGAAGTGGGGGGAAGCATGCCAAGAGTCCTTCGAGAAGACTAAGAAGTTGTTAACCAAAGCGCCAGTGCTGGTTTCGCCTGACTTTGAGTCAGACTTTATCTTGTATGTCGACGCTAGCGATGTGGGGATTAGAGCCATATTAGCTCAAGAGAAGGACGGAGTTCACCGTCCAGTGCCATTCTACTCGAAAAAATTCGACAAGTACCAGAGGGCTTATAGTACAGTGGAAAAGGAAGCCTTAGCCCTGATCCTGGCACTGAAGCATTTCAACGTCTATGTGGGTGGAGGTATTAGACCAGTGCGAGTGTTCACCGATCATAACCCCTTGACGTTCGTGCACAGGATGAAGAACTCGAACCAAAGGCTGACAAGATGGGCCCTACTGTTACAAGAGTACTGGCTGGAAATCAGGCACATTAAAGGAAGGGAGAATGTGGTAGCAGATGCCCTCTC